>NC_056750.1:355595598-355895598 GCF_019279795.1 Protopterus annectens | reverse complement strand
CTTTCCAAGTTTCTCCACTTATGATATTGGGGTATTTCCTTGCTTCATGTATGATATTTTGAATATCACTCTAGCAGTACTGGTTATTATATTATGTTCATTGTCAAGGATGGGTGAGGCAAATGTAAGAAAGATGTTAATAAGGAAGAGGGTAACAGCACTAAGTCTGTGATAGGAGATGCTAATAAAGTCTAGTAGGAAAGTTACAATGCAAGAACAGGGGGTTACATTTGTCTGCAATGAAAGCATTCCAATTCATGATGGTAATTTTTGAAAAGCAGTGTTTCGTAAAGAGGAATGGGTTCAGATTAAACAAACTAAAAGGGTGATTAGAGACTGGTTGGACAAAATGACAAACAGTGATTACTTAGTAACTGAAATGCAAGTGGGGACTGTATTGTAAATGTTTGAAAAGCAAGAATTAGTGGCGGAAAAACTATGCATTTAACTGTTGAGTCATTCAGGAAGTTTATTTATACTGTCAACTTTCATTGGCAGTGGAAGGTACTAAAGTAAACAATAAATTGCACCCAATTCCCGAAGAATGGCTCTCAGTGTGAGTGAGTTACTTACACTGAGAGCAGGTCTTTTAGAATTTGACACCTGGTATAAGCTTGTTTATAGACAGGCCTTACAGTGAACTTACACTAAGAGGAAGTCATTTGGAATCAGGTTAGACTTGCACTGAGAGCAATTCTTTTGGAATCTGGCCCATTATTTTTGTAAACAACACCACATTTGGCATGCAAGGTAACAAAGGAAAGCTGAAAACAGGAATCATTTTGGTGAGGTTCAGGAGAGCAGACGCCCTGGTAACAGTTACACGAGTACTTTGGATGAGGCTAGCTGTGGATGTATAGCTAAGACCAAGTCTAGGACTGGAGACATTGCAGGTATGTTTATTAAAATTAAATTATCCATCTTACATATCAGACAAGTATTTAAAGAATGTGATATTATGCTGGAATCATCAGAATTTATTTCTGGCAATGAGAATGATCAGATTCTTCATATGGAGCTGAAGAACATGGTGTCATAGTATTTACAGAAGTTAAAATTAGCCTATCAAGCAGTAAGGGAGCTTATACTAAAGACGTTTCAGACTTATATTCAACACACTAGGGAACAGGCATTGCTATGTGCAAACATTAGTGAAAAATACTGGGGTTTATACCCAGCTTCAAGGCATAGAGAGACTGAGCCCTTATGGTGATCCAGGTGAACCGAGGACAGCTAGTGGCATGGGCACCAGAGCACCCAGGCAGGGATGGTGGGAGCAAGTGACTTCTGCCAGCTTTCCCCTCCTGGAGGCAAGTTGGGTTTTTGTCCATGATCATTCATCTCCTGGTGGAAACCAGCAGACATAACCTAACTGAAGGCTGGCTGCTGCATTTTGGTAGCTGAACTATGTTAAATGCAGGATGTGGTGATGCAAGTAATGTCCCATGTATAATCCACCCTGGCTAGGATTTCCTCACCCCTGCATAGTTAAAAAAATCCCTAGCTTTAGGTGATATATATGATGCCTGTTTCCTAATTCTTTCCTTGAATGTGAATGAATGATATCCCAGTAAAGATGCTGTAAAGCACTCCTTCACTGAAATGGGGGTGCATCTGTCTTTTTGAATATGGCAGGATTTCACTCATCCACAGGGAGGAAAGTGACATTAAAAGGAGAGGAGGAGTTTGCAGTAGGGCTCATGTGGATAGGGTGAACGCTCAGCAGAGGGCATTATGACAGCCAAAAACTGAAAATATTTATATTGTGGTACTCTGGTAATTTGTCTTTTCTCAAAGATACAGCAATCTTGCACTTGCTAAGAGATTTGAGGGGCACAGTGCAGCTTCCCCATGCCACAAAAACATTATTTTAACTGTGTTGGTGCCATTTCAGTCTCTCTTGTTATCTAGTGTTTTGGGATCACAGTTATGAGCACTGATCATAAAACACATGGAGCCATCAGAAATGTATAATGTACTGCTCTGTTCAATGCTGTTGACCACTTACTGTCCAGTTATATCCCTATGATCCTCATTCCTGGGAATGTTGAAGGTACCAAGGGTGCAGAAAGAGATTTCAGGTGCTCTGTCTTTCTGTTACCAGCCTGCACACCTCTGGAACTTCCTTTCCCACTGCTTGAGGGACTCTCCCACAATGTCAGGTTGTAAGAGGTCCCTCAAAAACATTTAGTCTTGCTTGTATCATTGCTTAATTTTAATAATCATATGATTTTGTCTTTCCAGTTAAACATCTTTTATCCTCAAGCACATATGTATGATAGTATTTTATTGAATTATTCTTATTTTGTTGTTTTCAATTCTAATGATACTTGTGCTCAAGCATCATAATAAACATGAACTTGAATGTAAACTTTACCATCAACATATATGAGAATGTGTCTATAGAGCAAAGTGATATTTTTTTAGTGAGAAAAAGAAATGTCATACCAATAAACCCCTCTTCCTAGTAATACTAATCTTCCTCTTCCTAGAAATACTACTCCTCCCACTACTAATAAATACTACTAGTAATACTAGTAATGGTACTACTAGTAGTAATACTCATCCTCCTAGTAATAGTACTACTAGTATCAACACTACTACTAGTAATGGTACTACTAGTAGTAATACTCATCCTGGTAATGCTACTATTGGTAGTAATACTCCTCCTCCTAGTAATGCTACCACTAGTAGTAATACTACTGCTAGTAATACTACTACTACTAGTACTACAAATAATAATAATAATCATAATAATAATAATACCCATTTGTTAACTAGGTAGGCCCACTGAACACATAGTGCATTTTCACTGGTGACCTGGGAGCGATGTCTGGTTAAATGACTTGCTCAAGGTCACACAGGAAGCAAATGAGGATTCACAGCTTTAACCATCTGTGGCAAATGCAAGTCCAGGCAATGTGGAATACCCAGTGGAGAACATCCACAGTTACAGCAATCAATTCTGAGATACACAGTTATAGCATCTGATTCTGAGGCAGACGCTTAACACATGAATTTAAACAGTGCACTCTATGGGTATTATTAGATCAAGGTGAGAATTTTATCAGTGGTACCTAAGACAGATAAATGTACCTGAGCAGTTGTCACCCATATGGTCAAATGCATTAATCAAATTAGTGAAAACAGCACTGGTTAGCAAACTATGGATGGATTGCACAGTTAGAAAACATAGCAAATCCATTGACTGGGCTTAATCCCTGTAAACAGCAGTGCTGACCAATTTATTAAGTTTAGTGAGAAAATTGCTGATTTGATTCAATGCATTTTTTCAGAGCACTAATACATGGAAGGGGTGGTCATAGGGAGATTGTCACCTCATTTTCTTTTCACATTTTGAAGACTGAAGTGATGTTGGCTGTGTTTTACATTATGGACTTGCATGACCAACAGTCCTATTAGAAGTTCTTCAGTGTGCTCACTTTTACTTCCATTCAGTTTATTCTTCCTTGATCCATTTTCAGGTTATGGTCTCTAATTATTTGCTATTTTATTTTGGTAAGAAATTATTTCGGATTGATGATATCTATAGTGTCAGTGCTTGGAGTGCTGCACCATATCTCCCTCTCCACTTTTCATCCAGTGTGCCATTCTTACACTTTTTTTATATAATTTTATGTGCAGACATTATACCACATGTAGCTATCTCTAGCTCTATCTAATATATATATTAACAAAATATATATATATCTATATATCTATCTATATACATATATCTATATATCTATATATCTATATATATATATATATATATATATATATACACACACACACACACACACACACACACACACACACACACACACACACATATATCTGGATCTACTTTCATTCATTGAAAACACAGTCACTGAATTTCAATTCACCCTCAAGAAGTCGCTAAAAGCTCAAATCACTGAAAACTAATTTCACCGAATCACATTTCCCTGAATGTAAGTACTATTGGGCAAATAAAATGTATATGCTCTTTCCCCACTGTAGTGCGATCCTGGAGTTAGTATATATAGCTGGGGGGGTGGGAGGCACAGCCCCCCACATTGGGATGTGTGGGGGGGTGTACCTCCCACCTATTTAGCTTTTATATTTATGAATCTCATCGAGAAAGCTAATAACATAAAACCAAAAGTAGGTGGGGGGGCTGCGACCCCCATACCCCCCAACTATATATACTAACTCCAGGACTGCATTACAGTGGGGAAAGTGCATATACATTTTATTTGCCCAACAGTACTTACATTAAGTGAAATGTTATTCTGTGAAAAGAGTTTTCAATGATTTGAGCTTTCAGCAACTTCTTGAGGGTGAATTGAAATTCAGTGAAATGTGTTTTCAGCGAATGAAAGTAGACCCATAAATATATATATATATATATATATATATATATATATATATATATATATATATATATATATACACATATACACACACACACATATAAACACATGGGTCTACTTCTAATCAATGAAAACTTATTTTTTCGAAGATTAGAAAGCAGACACCCACTTTCACCAAAGTGCACTTAACCGAAAGTGCACTTACGCGAAAGTCACTTAACTGAATCGTGCTACGGTGGGAATAAGGAAATATATCCTTTTCCCCACTGTAGTGCAATCTCAGAGTTAGTATATATAAGTAGCAGGGGTGTAAGGGACACAGCTCCCCACATGGGTGATGCAGAGGGGCTTGCCCCCTTGCAAAAATGTATTGTTCTTTGACGTACATACCTCCGGTAATTACATATATTAACTACAAGATCAAACTACAGTGGGGAAAAGGATGTGTTTCCTTATCCCTGCTCTACTGTAATTTAGTTAATTGACTTTCACGAAAGTGCACTTTCAGTTAAGTGCACTTTTGTAAAAGTGGGTGTCTGCTTTCTAATCTTCGAAAAAAATGAGTTTCATTGATTACAAGTAGACCCACACACAGACATATATATATATTTCTACTTGAGACTATTGATATCAAAATATTTGTTGCAACCTAAAGGCAGCATCTGAACTTGCTGCTCCCTTCCTGCAGAAACCATGTTAGTGCTTAATTCATGTCATGTTTACAGGGATTTGATACTGACTTTTTGTTGTAGATAGTGTGTGTAGAGTTATTACCTTCTTGTTGCTGAAGATATTTTGATTATATTTTCAAATGTTGACATTTTGATATTTCAACATTTTTCTTTCAGTGTTATGGCTTGTAGCTCTCAATAAACTTGCTCAGTGCCACTTACTCAAAAAGGTAAATGTTTTAACTCTCAGTAGCTTGATGTTACTTAAGAACTTAGCCCATCCATTATCTGACATTGTTCATAGGTTCATAGGTTGGTACTAGGCTATTGGCCCAAGGGCCTATACAAGCCTAGCCATAACAATTTCCTGGATATTTCTTCCCACAGTGTTTACTTCCCTGGAAACCCTGTCTAGCAGGGCAACTGACGTGATCCCCGGGGTGAATTTCCTATCTGCCATCCAATCGTCAAGGTTCTTTTTGAAGAGAGCCAAGGAGGCAATCTGCTTGATATGTATGGGCAGTTTATTCCAGAGTATGGGGAGTCTCTGGGTCAGGAACCTATCCCTTCAGCATGTTTTGTTCATTGTGATGACAAGGTTTAGATCTCTGGAGCCTGTGGCTCTGAGGGATTGGGATTTCTTAAAGTGTAGCATGCCCAACAGCTCTGGGTTTGACATGGCCTTGTATGTTAAGCAAAGATCGCCTCTGAGTAGACAATATGCCACAGTGTATAGCTGGAGTTTTTTTAGATGGGCAGCATAGGGCATCTGCTTTAGGCCTGTGATTCTTTTAGTGAGGTATTTCTGTGGCCTTTCCAGCTGTTGCAGATGTCTTGTGAGGTACATACCAAACGGGGCGTTGTACTCTGTAATGGGTCTAATGAGGGATGAGTACAGTGGGACAATGACCTCCTTTTTTCTGGATAAAAAGCCCTTAGTGATGAGGTGTGCCACATAAAAGGATTTCCTGACTGTTGTGGTGATGTAGTTGTCGAAGGTGAGACAACTGCCCACCTGTGTCCCTAAGTCTCTCATCACACTTTCGGTGTTTAGTGTACTGCCACCTCTGTGGTAATTCATGGGTACATGTTTTTCCCAAAGGGGATAACTATACATTTCTTGGCATTAAGCATGAGCCCATGGCTCTGGCACCAAGCATCTGTTTCTGTATAGTCCTACCAGAGCCCTAAGTCTAACCCTAAAACTCCTACCCAGTTCCTAATCAGAGTCCTTACTGCCTAACCCTAGAACTCCACTTTCCTAAACCTAGAATCCTAGATCAGTTTCTAAATGTAAGTTCCCACTCTTTCCCTAATCTTAAAGTCCCGGATCACTTTCTAAACCTAAAACACCAACCCCTGTCCCTAAACTTATATTCCCAATTGCTACCTAACCCGAAACTCCCTTCCGACTTCCGTAAACCTAAAAATCCCCTGACACTCCCTAACCCTAAAACTGCCTTCCTACTCCATAAGCTTAAAGTCTCCCTCTCGCTCTCTAAGCCTAAATCCCTTTCCTGACTGTTGCCCACACCTCACTCAAACTCGAATAATGTGTTCAGGTAAGGTGAGGGAACTGTTTGCTCAAACTCATATTTGATTTCAGCATGACAGTAGCCAGTATGAGCTACAAAACACTCGAGTTCCTGGCTTCAAGGAACAAACACCACCACTGTAGTAGTAGAACCATATTAAAAAAAAAAAAAAATATATATATATATATATATATATATATATATATATATATATATATATATATACATATATAGATAGATAGATAGCATTACTATCATAACCTGGAAATGCACTCAGTCGAGTCATTATGTCGTTGAACTTAAATAACAAAAATGAAAACCTTTTTTCAGCTTCCATCTCAAGCCATGGAAATGTTGAGGGTTCGATATTTGCAGTTTTAAAAATGTACCCATTTACCTGCATGTGCTGTCTGAACATCGATATTCAAGCTTTGGTATGGTGAGTTTCGATTTTTAGCCTTTTTGAAAGTCTACTTTCGATGTGCATTTCCATGTTATGATAGTAAACCTACATATATATATATATATATATATATATATATATATATATATGTGTGTGTGTGTGTGTGTATATATATATATATATATATATATATATATATATATATATATATATATATATATATATATATATGTGTGTGTGTACGTGTGTGTGTGCATGTATGACTATATATCGAAAAATTACATTATCAAATGGCAAGTGATCGAACACAAGTGCTTGATGACCAGCTGATCAAAAATAAGCAAGACAAACTTTAAACTTGTTTCTGTACCCCCTCACCCCCTGCCAGTTATATATAGTGACTCTAAGACTCTACAGTAGGAAAGAGTAAATTCCCACATCCTCACTTTTGCGATACACAAATATTGCTGCTTAATTTGGAACAGCCATCATGCCTTTTCCTCAATAAGCAGCAAAGAAAAGAAAAGTGCAGTTTCTTTTTTTACCCTTCGATATGAAGTTCATATGCTTAATTTCCTGATAATCATGTAAGTTCTAACTTCTTATTATTATTAGCTGTTGTGGTCACTGACCAACTCAATGCCATTTAGCTATGTGCTGTCTGCCAGCTTTCATGGAACTTTTGATAGTAATATTTCCTTTACGGAGAGCTGCTGAAAATCATTGTGCTGCTAGAGTCATCAGCAATGCAAATCATAATTACATTCATGTCAATGAAAAGGCTAGCAAAGGGGAAAACGTACAGCCTTCCAGCCATTATGCAGTCACCATTGGTCAGAAACATTCTGTTTAAAGACTGTAGCTGGAAATTAGTGAGTTGTCTTCCCAGTACCTGCCTCATTATCCATATAAGGAGATGAAGCTTCATTACGTCTCAGTATTTTTGTGTTGAAATTGAGAATGTCTGGCCTGCCATGTGACATGTCAGCCATGGCTATTCCATCTTTTGTGCAGTACACACCCATTTATTTCTTCTCTCAGATGATTGCTGAGTTCGTTCTGAAGTTTAGGGGAAGCACACCCCAGGAGATTCTCAGCTGTCTTCAAACTTCACCACAGATGACGTACTGTTTGGGTACAGTTCTCTGCACTCCCTATTAATAGCCTGTGGTGCCTGTATCTCATTTACTGAGCTGTGTGCTGCCTTTTGCATGGTTACTAGTTTTCTTTGACTTTGCGCTACTGCACTTTTGGGGAGCAGTTCTTGCAGCACTCTGTGGGTGTTCACAGAATGTCCTCCTTCATTTATTCCTAAAGATCTGTTAATCTGAATGGGCTTGATTGATTGTAGCTTGTTAAAGAGAAGCTGATTAAATGTACCCTAATCTAACATGGCTAATGAATGTTCTAGGAAGAAGCAGTCCTGGGAAAAGGCAAGACAAAAAGGAGTATAACACTCCCACCAAGCAGCAGCCGTAGTAAATAATGTGCACCATCTCAGGCTACATGTCCTGTGTCAAAGGAGGTCATGCAGTGGAAAGCTGAAAGACTGCCAAACATATGTTACTTAGTGTGTGGGGAAGGACAGACCTCCTATGCTTAAGCATACTGACATACAGACATTCAATGCTTGCATGTCCCTGCAGCCGAGGAGCAACTTTGCACCATCAGGAGTTGCATGAATTATGGTTGGATTTGCCTGCCTGCTATGCCTTGCTTGTGTTGCCCTATGTGTCATTGTAAGTATGGATACTCACATGGTTCTACATACCTGCATGTGCTTTTTCAGTGTGGAAGGATTTCGATAAATATGGTGTAGCTTTGCAGGTAATGATACCACTTTGCACTGGTAGCTTCAGTAAGTATGCTGCCTCAGTAGCTTCTGTTTCATTAGCAGTCCTCTGCACCTAAACTGTAACACATTGTGTGATCACAGCCATAGTATACAGTATAGCTTTTTCTGAACTGTCTTAGAATTCTTATTCATGTTGAATCTTTCACTGACAAAGGAAGAATACAAGACCAAGTGATGGAGACCATTAACATATAGGATTACGATTAGGTCTCTGACAATATCCAAGTTTGATTTGTTTGAAAAATTGATTCAAGAAAGCAGGGGTGTAGCCAAAAATACATATTTTGTACTGAGACTTCAAGTTGATGTCCCCACTAGCCACCTTTCATTTAAAAAATGTACTCAACAATCAAAATGATGTCCTTTTACATTTCAGAAAGAGACATATTATTTTCAACTATTGTCACTTTTTGACGTGCATTTCTATCAGGTTAGAAGGTTTTGTATGGTTCTATACAGTAGATACTGGTATAGTTCCATGTAAATATTCTTTGCTCCTTAATTCATAAAGTTTCTGAGACATGCTCACTAAAACATGTTCCCATTTGAGTAGACTGAGTATGTCCATCTACTCCTTTACAAAATGTTTACCTTGATAGGATGTGTGGTTCTATACAGTAGACCCTGGTATAGACCCATGTAAATATTCTTTGCTCCTTAATTCATAAAGTTTCTGAGACATGCTCACTAAAACATGTTCCCATTTGAGTACACTGAGTATGTCCATCTACTCCTTTACAAAATGTTTACCTTGATAGGATGTGTGGTTCTATACAGTAGACACTGGTATAGACCCATGTAAATATTCTTTGCTCCTTAATTCATAAAGTTTCTGAGACATGCTCACTAAAACATGTTCCCATTTGAGTACACTGAGTATGTCCATCTACTCCTTTACAAAATGTTTACCTTGATAGGAAAGGGCAAGAGCTACATTTTTGTAACCATTCTGATAACATAGTAGTAAATGGTTCTGGTCAGACACCTGATCATGATTCTTCATAATACACGAGTAGTTTTAGCTGCCCTGATACATTTATTACTATTTAAAAAGTGTGGGAGAATGACATTTCTAACAGTTTTAAAAGTGTTACACAAATGCTACCCAGAAGTGAAGTGAATAGCTTTATAAACTATTTCATAGTTGTATGCACAGAAACAAGAAGTGCTTAATAGCTTTCAAAGCTGAAAAAAAAAACGTTTCTGGTGCATTTCTGTGGTGGCTACTAGCTGTGTGGCAGCAGAAGACTCACTTATAACTGTTCACATGGAAGAAGTTTGCTGTATAAGGGTTATTGTATTTTGTTGAGTTTGGAGGACAATCAGTAAACTCCATGTTGTGCATACATCTCTCCTGCAGCCCTGACATGCAGTTTCTAAGAAATATGGATAGGCTGTCTTACTATGTCACCTCCAGATCTAGCTTTGTTCACTGCTCCCATTGATGAATAACCCCCCCCCCCCCACACACACACACACACACAGGACATTCATGTTAACACTTGAAATATTACATTTGGGAAGACAGGATGGTTTTAAAATGCTTTTTAGGAGGAGATTTTAAGTTGTGACACAAAATGAGTGCATTGTTTTATAGGCAAGGAGCTTTGAGACATGTTTGCAAGAGAGAAAATGTATCAGCTGCTCATAGATTTGAGGGGACAGACTTCTACTTATCAGACAGGTAATAGGCACTGCTAGTTATTTTCCTTGTAGTTAGACAACCATACCTCTCAGCTGTCCAGGTTTTTACTGAGCATCCATATTTTGTGGTCTGCTCCTCATGAAATGTGTTTTTCTGGCAAACTGTAAGGATTGAAACCACTATATACTGACAGGCATTTGACTTTCAGACTTCATATTCTTAAGAAATGCATGTTGATACAGCATTTGTTATTCTGGCAACTTTTTTAAAGTGTATAAGAGCATTATTTAAAGTATGTCTCTGATTTTGGCCCTTTGTCCTACCATATTTTTGGCTTTGTTCAGATTTTTTTGTGCTAAATGAGCTATCTTTAGACCTTTGACAGATTGCCAGCTTTATGAGGTCAGGGCCTAAGTCCTTGTGTAATATTTTAAACTAAGAGTATCTGGTTTGTACGCCAGTTTATTAGTTAAATTGTTTCATCCCTTGGAGTGGAATACGTTACAGTGATGTATGTATGGCTGCCAGGGCTATTAAACCATGAAGCAGTTTTTGTAGCAGAACTACTTGGGAAAATACTTTTCCTGTGTTCTTGCATCAGCTACTGTTTTATAGTACACGGTACCCCCAACATTTGGTAAAAATATTTAACTAGTATGTCTACAAAAGTTCAGAATATCATCCTTCAGTTGATATATATATATATATATATATATATATATATATATATATATATATATATATATATAGGTCACTGTTGTACTATCAAAAACACAATCCAGTGAATTGTGTTTGTGATAATACACTTTAGCGAAAGTGCATATTGTCGACTATGCACTTTCGCTAACGAAATTAAAATAAAAATAAAAAAAGAAGTAACTTTAAACAGTGTTATGCAGGGGGGCAAGCCCCCAGCACCCCCTACTTTATTATTCTCACTCTGAGATCACACTACAGTGAGGAAAAGGGAATATTCCATTATCCCCACTGTAGCAGGATGTCAGCGATAGCTTCATTAGTTGTAAATCAACACTATACGTTGATTTACAACTAATTGTGCATGCAAACTGCATGCCTTCTTTAATTTCTCACTCCCCATTTAGCGAAAGTGCATTTTCGATAAAATGCAGTTTCGCTAAATTGTGTCCGTCAAAACACGGTTTCGATAAACCGTGTTTCGACATTCTACCAGTGACCCATATATATATATATATATATATATATATATATATATATATATATATATATGTATATATCCATAAGAATTTGTAAAACAGGACTATCTCTAGGAAATTATTGGAGAAAATTGTTTTTATTAATGTTTATCTACCTTCCAGAATGTTTTGCTCACTAAAAATGTTAATGTTAGTTTTTTTCCGTTTAATACATGTTGTCATCTCTTTTTTTTGAGCCACTGTTAATGGAATATATGTTACTTATCATTTGAGCACGCAAACCCTCATACACATGACTGCTAGTGATGAACTGTTCCACAATGAAAATTTATTTTTGGTCTACTCTAGCTGTAAGAATTGTCTGGTATTGACAGGCTGATTACTGATTAACAAATTATAATACTCTGTGTAATCTGATTTAGGATGTTTGGTTGATTTGATGAGGACATGCAATATTCCCATGATGCTTTTCATTGCTGATTCCATATTTTTCATTTGATGCTCTATACACTTTGGCTCTAACACTAATAAAGAAAGGTAATTCAGTGAAGTTTATGTCCTCTGAAACTGTCCTACTGATATCAATGCTTAAACATTTTGCCATGGGAATGCAGACTTTTTTAATTGTTCAGTGCAGCTGCACATTGTGTGAGGAGCATCATGTATGTGTGAGATGTGTTAATGTGATCATAATAACACTGCTGTGCTTTTCAGGTTCAATAATAGCAGTTACTCACTTTCCAGTTGTGTTACCCAGTGGTGATGTGTAGCAGATATTTATTCCATGTTTACGAATGTTGTGCTACTTTTATGGAGTACACATCAAACTCAAGTGTTACTGGAGCATACTGTACTGAGACATTATTCCTTCCTCCAAGTTGCAGCAAGTTCAGAGCTGAGTATATTAATAGTATATTAATATGAGAGCTCAGGA
Source organism: Protopterus annectens (assembly GCF_019279795.1). NCBI lineage: Eukaryota > Metazoa > Chordata > Ceratodontiformes > Protopteridae > Protopterus > Protopterus annectens. The sequence goes on along the minus strand of NC_056750.1, from coordinate 355,883,025 downwards.
GGCACAGCTTTTTACAAGAAAATGTAGGTTGTGTGTGTGTGTGTGTGTGTGTGTGTGTGTGTGTGTGTGTGTGTGTGTGTGTGTGTGTGTGTGTGTGTGTGTGTGTACCTGCGCACATATGTATGTGTCTTTGTGTCTGAGTGTGTGTGTTGGTTGGAAAAAGGATACCGAATTTAACTTTGTCATATTTACTCTAATGAGTTAATTTCTCACAACACTGGTTATCAAGTTACTTACATTTCAGTGTAGTTATCTTACTTAGTTTGATTTTATTGAGGGTGTTTAAATTTGCTTGATGTAGATGCCCTAACTATAAACAATATTCTGTGCCTTTTACTGTACTTAGAAAGGATGCTTTTATTGTGCTATACATCTGCATTCATTAGAATGAAAATTGAAAGCAGTGTCCTGAAGAAGCTCTGTAATCTCATGGAAAGAAAAGGATTTTCTGTACAGTGTGCACTTCTGGTGAACAAGATAGATAAAACAGCATATTAGACTTCACATAGATTTCATGGGGTTATTATATTTGAAAAACATATTCTGTGTCATTTTAATACTTGAGATTACTGGGAATAAAAATGTAGATATTGTACAGAAGCAGCAGGAAGCTCTCTGTTCTCTTCTAGAAGAATGACACATGAAGGGTTTATTGTATTTACTCCATATGGGTAAAATGAACAAATTTCTATTTCACATCTGCATGCACAGGAACGCTTCAACAATCCTGGATTATCAACAGATGCTGCTTTTGACAAATGTTAAGGGTTCCAGTATTTTTTGCATTTATAGTTAACAGAAGGCTCTTTTCTCTGGCTCTTTAGTAGTTACGGCTTATGCAGTAAGATTTGGTGCAAAATTTTCAGAGTGATCTGCTGCAACACTTTAGAATTAAATTAGCCCCTGTTCGTTCTTTGTAGTTATTGAGTCTGAAGGGCACAACTCTATGATCTTAATAACAAGAGACGAGTATGCTATATAGGCATTAAAATGTATTGTTAGTAACAAAACAAGTCTCAGAGGCATCTAGCTAAATTATAAGAAGCTAAAGTCAATAAAAATTAAGGCAGACAAAAGGGGAACTTACATTTGTAAAAAGTGCTAATAGAGTAGACAGTTTCTTATGCTGTATGTAGTTTTCTTTGTGATGGTCATTTTATGCAATAACACAAGTAAAAAAAAAACAGGTACATGTTTTAATATATAAAATGGTCATAGTTACAACATCAGCACAGGCTGCCCTTAAGAATGGAAGACGTTGTAGTGTGATTGAGTAGTAGTGTGAGTGCAGCATTATATCTGCTACAACACCAAAGGGTATCGCTGTTTAGAATATGTTACTGTTCTAGTGCCACATTGTGCTGCTGTTAGTAACGAAAGACTGAAGGGAAGAAGTAGGCATCTGGTTAGTTATCTAACCTGATTCATTCACAGCTTCCTTTCTCTGTATCAAGTGAGGCATTATGGGATAAACAAAAAAACATATCTTACATTAAAAAAATAGACTTATGCATCGATGACTTCTTGACTGTTTTAGTTATTTAAAATTGTCAGAAGATTGTACTAACAAGAGATACTTTTCCTTTGGGATTGAGGTGGTTTATAATGAGAGACTGCACAAACGTTACAAAGTTCTTGTAGCTGCCTTCCAAATTGTACCCTGTCTAGCACCCACTACTTCTTGATGGAAGCAACAGATACAGTGATACAGTGCAGCTAAAAAAAACACTGTCTGCCTACAGGTGAACTATAAAAATCATGGCTCAGGTGCAGCATAAACAAAACCCTATTATTGCACGTCATTGATCACTAGCACAACTCATGCAGTTAGAATTGTAAAGGTGCCCATTTCTACACCTGTGCAAAACATGGGGATTTTGATCTTGCTGTAAGTGTACATTACATATAGGGAGACATCTGAACATGTTACAAGCTACAAAAGCCTGAAGCAGGAGAAAAACTAGATGTCTTATTACAGCAATCCAGGCAGTATACATTAATCAGAACAGTAACTGAACTGTATTCAAGACCAGAGTCACAGTACTGAAAAGAAATGTGTCATTTGGAAGTGAATTTGGGTTTACTGTTTTTAATTTCTAAAGTTAATTATCAGCTAAACGTGTGAAGGTACATCCTGCTATCAGATAAGGCTATAAACAGCAAGCTGTTTTTGACTGAGTTGCCAAAGTACATACGTCTGCATGTGGGATTCAGAATATATGATGTCCTTCGGTATCACTGTTGCAGTATTCTTTATAATAAGGATCCCCTGCTATCCGGCCAGTGTACCAAAGCCTTTTAGTTGTGAAGGGTACACTGTACATCACACATATGCATGGAGTAGGGCAAAAATGTGATGTTCAGATATACCATCCTCAGAACTTCTTTGCTGCCAGTCTGAACGCCATCTTTGATCATTGGTCTGAATGCCTGTTCATCCACTGGTTCTACTACTTTCAGATAAGTGACACATTAAGGTTTTTGATTTTATTTACCATACATTTCCCTTGTAATCTGGTTGTTGGGTCACATGTCATCCATAAAGGGTAAATGCCAGAGCGGGAGGCAGATTACCCATAAAGATCATCACAAGCAGTGTTTGTTTCTGTTAGGCACTTCTCATGACCAAACATCTTGCAAGATTTGTCATTCTTTTGTTCCTAAGACATTGAGGAGTCTGCTTTCTTCCCTAGGGATTTATCTTGAGAACCAGTGACTTAAATTGTTGGCTAATGATACCATGGAAGGATCTTCCTGGTCCGAGGGACAACTGTCTGTGATGAAAAAGGCCAAGAAAACTTGGTCTGATTCTTCGGCTGTACCGCCTCCACCAGATGTCTCTCTTGATTCTGGTGAAAGCCCAGAAGAGCATCCAGTTTCTTTCCCAGATTCCTCTGATGCAACCACTTTGGACACCACACATGCCCAAGGAGGTTTTGCAGACATCCACCTTGGATGTGAAGGGCCTAGGGGTATTCCTCAAATTTTAGTTAGGGAAGAGGTCCTGACTAACATTATTTAGTGCTGGCAGGAGTCAAAGCCTGCAAAACTTCTCAAGGCTGATGTTCCACTCAAAAAGAAGCAGAAAACTAAATGTATTTCATCTGCTCCCAAGGATTATCAGAGTAAATGGCAGAACTTAATTCAAGGCTTGTTTAATGCCCTTATGGCTCTCAAGCCTCCACAGGATGTTTCTGTTCTTGCTACCCCCTGGTCTTCTACCCCTCTTAAGAGGCCTAGGGAACAGGATTCTTCTGAGGAGGATGCTGCTGATTCATTTGAAGAGTCCCCTGACTTACTCTTCCCAGATTCCTTTACCAATGGATTAATGTTCTGAGGAAGAAAAGTCTATCAATCCTGACTATTATTTTGAGGAGATATATCATTTGATGATACTTTTTCTAGAATGATGGAATTTTTCAAATGGGATTGTGCTCAAGTGTCTATTTTTCAGAAGAGATACTATGAGCTTTTGCAAATGGCATTCCCTAGGCCCTCTGTTGTTCCTCTGGTTCTTGTTGCCTTGCTGGATGCTTTTTCTATTGATTCTCAACCCGCTGCTCCCTAAAAACTTGATAGGTTTTCTAAAGTGCCAGAGGACTACAAGTTTCTATATAAGTGTCCCTCTGCTGACCCTTCTGTGGTGTCAGAAGCTTCTGATAAGCCCCCCAAATTGTTGCCTTCTTCTAAATATCTACCATCTGATAAGGATAACAGAACCATGGAGAGGCTGGGTAAGAAGGTTTATACTTCTACTACCCTAGCCTTTAGAACTGTTAGCTATCAGACACACATGACATGTTTTGGCTCTTTACTCTCAATCCTATCAGGCTGTTTCTGATCTCCCTAATTCTGAGGGGAAGGCCTCTCCTCTTGCTTTGCTTGGGATGTCCTCCCAAGTAACTCGCCATTTCATTAAATGCAGCTGGTGCTTCATCTAGAACTGCTGCTTGTGGATCTGTTTTGAGGAGGAATTCCTGGCTTAGACTTCAGCTTTTACCTGATAATGTCAAGGCTAAACTGATGGATGCTCCTCTGAATAATAAACATTTGTGTGGTTCTGCTGCTACTGCAGAGCTGTTTAAGTCTCTGAAAGAAAAAGGCAAGAAGTCACATGAGCTGAAGCATATTTTCTTTCCCCTGCACCCAAGTTTCATAGAAATTATCCTCATAAACTGCCTTTGTCCTTAGACAGTATCACCCTCCCCAAAGGTAAAAACAGTGGTAGAAGGGTTCCCCTTGCCAACACTATCCAAAATCCTTTTACTCAGAATCCTTCTTTTCCAGACAAACCAGGTGCTGTCTGACTATCCTGTTCTTCTCAGTCACATTCCATTTTCTCTGCATCTTTCCATGTACCTTCCTATTTGGGTAAAAATCATCCAAGACTCCTGGGTTCTTTATCTAACTCACCAGGGGTTTTACATGGTTTAGAAATCTCTTAAGCCCTTTTTGGGTATTCCTCAGCCTCCTTAGGAATAGTTGCCCTTTTTTCCAGAAGTGCTTCAGGGCGTGTTGGCTCAAGGAACTACTCGAGGTTCCAAATCCTAAAAGGGGGAAGGGGTTTTACTCCAGAATGTTCTTGTTCCCCAGGAAAGAAGGCAACTGGAGGCACATTCTGGATCTTTTTCAGCTGAATGCCTTTGTGAAGGTCCCTTCCTTTTGAAAGCTATCCCTTTAAACCTTGTTTCCTTTGCTACTTCCTCAGGCTTTTCTAATTTCCCTGGGTCGTAAGGATGCTTATCTACACATTCTTATTTATCCCCTTTTCTGGAAGTTCTTACATTTCTCTGTTGCTTCCTGGCATTTTCAGTTCTCTGTTTTGCCCTTTGGCCTCTCTACTGCCCCAAGGGTCTTCACCAAACTCCTCACTCCTGTGATTGCTTTCTGCAGGCTAAGGGGGATACAAGTCTATCCCTATCTGTATTACCTGCTTATTCAGGCCTCCTCTCAAGAGGTCTTACTTCAGTATTTACACTTTACCATTTCTCTCTTGCAAAGCTTGGGGCTTACAGTAAATTTCTTGTAGTCATTACTGATTTCTTCTCAGGAACATGTTTTTCTGGGTTGCAGGATCCAGACTATTCCAATGCTGGCATCCCTGCCTCCTCCCATGGCCTTAACTCTCATTGCTTCTTTCAATACCTTCTTTCTCTGGCTTCAATAACAGCCAGAGAATTTTTGAGGGCTGTGGGTTACATGCCTTCTACTATTCCTATGCACCCTCTAGCCAAGCTGCACATAAGAAAGCGTCAGTGGTTTCTAAAGTCTGTTTGGCTTCAACATTCTCATCCTTTAGACATTCTAGTCCTTCTACTTCCATGCCTCAAGCTAGATCTTCAGTGGTGGATTCATAAGTTGTCCCTCAACGCAAGGCTTCTTTTTCAACCTCTAGTCCCCTCTCAGGAACTTTTCACGGATGCCAGAATTGTGGGATGGGGCCTTCTTTGGCCCTCTGAAGTTACAGGGCCTTTAGTCACTTCAACAAAAGAAAGACCACATCAGTGTCAAAGAGATGTGAGCTCTTAACTCTTCAGGCTTTTCATTCTCTTTTTCTTCCAGGGCCTCTCACGATTCTCACAGACAATACCACAGTGATGTGGTATGTCAACAAGCAGGGGGGGTGGGGGCAAGGTGTTATCTTTTATGCAGGGTAGCTCTTCAGGTTTGGGAGCTAGCTATCCAGAATCAAGTGACCCTTCAGGCAGTTTACATTCCCTCAGACCAGAACATAGTGGCAGATTCTCTGAGCAGGTCCATAACACTATCCCATGAGTGGATGTTTCACAGGGATGTGTTTCTGAACATTGTCCACCAGTGGAGTACTCCTCAAGTAGATCTATTTGCCACCCCTCTGAACAGGCAACTTCCCCTATTTTGTGCCAGAATCCCATGCCCTTTAAACTGGAAGGTTGACGTCCTCTCTTTTTCTTGGAAGGTGATGTTTCTTTATGACTTCTCTCCCATTTCTCTTATTCCAAAAGTCTTGTTCAAGATAAAACAGGATGCTCCCAAAACCTTGCTGGTGACTCCTTTTTGGCCCAGACAGCACTGGTTTCCTCTTTTTCTGCATCTTGCCAAGGGCAGTCATCACAAGTTACCTCACTAGGTGGACCTACTCACACAAGACATGGAATCTCTCATCCATACCCACATTTCAACTGACATTGTGGGTGATAGGGTTTTGATCCCTTACAGACACTTTTTTTTCTGAGGACATGCTTCGGGTCCTGCAGGAGGCCAGGAAAATCACTGCCAAGAAATCTTACTTATCCAAATGGCAGAGGTTTTCTGTTTGGTCTCCTTGTCATAACTTGGATCCAGTTGCTGTGGATGTTGCTTTGGTTCTCTTTTATTTTTGTGAATTGCTCAATGCTGGGAAGCCTACTCTTCTGTTAAGGCCCACTTATCAGCTATCTCTGCTTATCTGCCTTTACATTTCCCTTTAGTCTCTAGATTTGAGGCTAAACAGTTTCTTAAAGACAGTCTTCATATTAGACCTCCAAGGAAGCCTGTGCCTCTTCCCTGGGATCTTAATTTTGTTTTAGAAAAAAATGACACAGGCTTTTTTTGAGCCTGCCGCTTGAGCTTCCTTACAGTATTGTTCTTGGCAGACTGCACTTTTCTTAGTCCTTACATCTGCCAGATGGGTGTCTGATCTATAAGCCCTTATGGCTGTTCCTCCTTTTTCAGTTTTCCATAAGGGCAGGGTGTCCCTTCGTACTAATCCTTCTTTTATGCCCAAGGTGGTTAATAAGTTGTCTCTTAATCAGTCTTTTCATTTGCCCACTTTTTTCCCCTCTCCATAGTCTGCTAGTGAGAAGGTTTTGCACACCTTGGATTTGCATAGACAAATCGGGTATTATTTGGATAACAATAAAGTTTTTCGTAAATCTGATCAGCTTTTTGTTCCTTTTCATCCAAGCATTTTAGGTTTGGCTGTTTGCAAGCAAACCATTTCTTCTTGGATATCTAAAGCCATTTCTTTTGGCTATTCTTTTCATGGGAAGAGCCTTCCGTCTTCTGTTAAGGCTCATTTCACTTGAGCTGTAGCTTCTTCTGGTGCTTTTTTCAAGGGTTTATATACTAATTCTATTCTTAAGGCAGCAACCTGGACTTCTGTGCATACCTTTACTAAGCTCTATAAGTTGGATGTGATTTCTAGGGTCAAAGCAAGCTTTGCCAGGGACATTCTCGATGGCTTCCTAGAGGGGTCTGCTGGCCCTTCCTCCTCATAATCGTCTTCCTGAACTTTTGGATTGTCCCTGTTTTAAAGAATACTACAACAGTAATATAGAAGGACAGAATTCAGTTGTTTGTTACCTATTTTTATCCCTGGCTGTTGTTCCTACTGGGGCTTTCCAGTTTTGATGATGGTATGTCTGGACGTTACCTTTATGCCCTATGCCATACATGGGGTGCATATGTGTGATGTACAGCATACCCTTTACAATCAAAAGGCATTGGTATACTGGCCGGATGTCGGGCTGCCCTTGGCAGGGGATCCCTATTGTAAAGAACAGTGAAACTGTGAAGAGAAGCACATCTACGGTTATGGTAAGATATTACACAACTGTATGCGGAAGATACCTTCCCCGGAACAAACACTGTCTGGCCACAGAAAATAAAGTGAAAAAATTCACTGATAAATAATCCAGCTGAACGAAACCGTCAATGAGGTTTAAAAAATGAAACCAAATGTAATCCAAAGACAACGTATTTAATGAACAAAAACTCAAAACCACAAGCGCTTTCGCCTGGTATTACCAGGCTTTATCAAGTGTAACAAATAATGCTTTCACGTGATGTATATAAAGTGCTTGGCTTAAAGCCATTGGTTAATTGCTTAAAAACATTGATTAATTGTATTGGCATACATTGACTTAATTTAAGAACAACTTTAAAATATGAAAAAAATACATACAGTGCATTGAAAAAAACGCTACTGTAAAAAAGAATGCAAACACATAAATTAGATTTAGTTAAAAACTTTAAAAATCCTAATACAGGCAACACTTGAAGATATTAAAAATATTCTTGTCAGAGTCAAAGACCAAAATTCTGTCAACTAAAGGTTGGAAATGCACAGTTAGCATGAGCCCAGTGGGTTACCCTGAAGGAACTAGACTAGAAGTGCAAAATAAATGAAGGGAAAGTATGTCCTAATCTTGTACTGCTTAACATTACTCTCCAGGACATATTTGCTCCCCTACCAGGTTAACCAGCAGCCCCTCCCCCCTCAAATTTGGACTTTAGATCCCTTCTCCTTCCCTCCTCTCCTCGGCTTTGTCCTTGAGGAACCTCTCTCTCTACCCTGAGTTTTTTTTGTCTTGGTAAACTCCCTGCTTGCTCTGTCTGATATCCTTCCTCTCCTGGCCACTAGGTGGCACCCTTTACACTACGGTTCCTATAACCATTTTTAGACTATTCTACTACAACACACACTGTCATTTCCAGCCCATATTTCACCTCTGCCTCTTGCTACTAACCTCACGCCTGACCCCTCTACCTTGCCCTCTACTATCACCTACCCCCCACTTACCATACTTCTCCACGACTTTTCTACTCTTGAGATCACCCTTACCTTTTCACCTGCTTCTCTCTTCTTGCCTGATTGTTTTCTGCTACTGATCGTCTCACTTGCTCTTCCCCGCTCCGTTCGCTCCGCTCACTCCGCTCCCCACCCTACCCCCAATTCCCACCCACCCCCAGGGGCCCTACCTTTATACTTGCTTAGACACTCCCCCAATTAACTAACCGCCTATCCCATTGCCTGTACATATCACCTACCCATACCATACTCCAAGTCCTACAACCACACCCACTCCCCACAATCTTATCTTACTACCTCACCTCACTCTGCTGTTCATACCACACAGTCCTATACTTGCTAAACTCATCTTACTAGTAACATGCCTTTAAACCTCAACTCATTCTTTTCACTTCTTCTTCTTAACATCCTTCTCTATTACTATACTCTTACCTCCTATGAATATCTTATGCTTAGCCAACCTCCTGTATTAGCCAAACACGCCACATCTACACTTCCTCTACCTGACCAAACACATATTAATATACTATCAACCTCTCCCTACCTTCCCCCTCTCTACCACAATGTACGCCACTTCAGATTCCAAACCTCTAAACGGTTTTATCTAATACCCTGCAAAAATCTAAAAGTATTTCAAGTCCCACAAACACTATTATTAATACATGGTGACATCCACCCCAACCCTGGCCCCAATACTCTCATGAGCCACACCCACTCAAACCGAACTACTAACTGTTCTATTTCACCTTTCTCCCCTGACTCTCTCTGTATTGCTCACCTAAATATTCGTAGCATCAACAACAAAATCACACAACTTCATACCTTAATTGATTTCTATGCCTTTGACATTCTTTGTCTCACTGAAACTTGGCTCAAGCCTAGTACCAAAGACAACGAATTTACTCCCCCTGGCTATAGCACCTTAAGACATGATCGTCTTAATAAAAAGGGCGGGGGAGTGGCCCTTTTATACAAATCCCACCTACAGGTAGCCTTAATAGACTCCTTGCCCCCCTCCCTACCTAATGCTGAAATACTCTGCTCCAAGCTCCAAGTTAATAAAACCAAGGCTATATATATCATATGTTCCTACATCCCTCCAGGCAACAACATCAACACACTAGAAAATATCCTAAGCTGGTTCTCCAGTAACTTTCCACAAGAAACCATAATCTTAGGGGACTTCAATATTGACTGGAACTCCTGCATATCTCCCAAACCCTCCATTCACCTTAATCTCTTTAACTTTCATCAAACCATTAACTCCCCCACTAGAATACACAAATCAACCCACAAACAAACCATTCTAGATTGGATACTAATTAACAACAACCCCCTCTCCTATAAAACAGGAGTACTCCCTGACAATATCAGCGACCATCTCCTGACCTTTATCTCTAAACAAAAATACAACAACCCCAAGCAAACTACCTACCGTACCATACACAATAAAACAGATTTTAACCTAGCATCCTTTCAAAATGAACTCAAAGAATATAACTGGTCAACTCTAAAATACCTCCCTATAGACGAAGCAGTAACCCATTTCAACAATACCTTCCTACAAATTCTACACCATCATGCCCCACCCCGCCTAATTAGACTAAGCTCTAAGGCAGCCCCATGGCTCTCAAAAACTACTAAACAAAATATGCGAGCCAGAAATAAATTATGGACTAAATGGAGATCCACAAAAAACCCTGCAGACCACCAGAACTTCAAACACCTGAGAAACTCAACAAAGAAACTTATCTATCTTGATAAAAAAAACTACCACTTTAAATATCAACAACACCAAAACCAAAACCCCAAACAATTTTGGTCAGGAATAAACAAACTTCTACATCCAGGGAATACCAAAACCCCTACCCCAGCTAGCCTATTGCAAAGCCAACCTGACATAATAGCCAACACTTTCAATGACTTCTTCTCTCAAACAGTCGCCTCTCTGGCAAACACCATGACTCCTCCCCTATCCCTCCAAAAAACCTATACCCAAAACAGCACCCCCATACTAAAGTTTAATACTGTCTCCACAACCTATATACGTAAATTACTATCTAAACTCAAACCTTGCACCCCTTCTGCCGACAAGCTACCAGCCGAATATCTTCAACTAGCTGCTACCGAACTAGCCTACCCAGTCTCCATCTTAATAAATAGAACTATAACTGAATCCAAAATCCCTTCCTGTTGGAAAATCTCCCATATCATTCCCCTCCATAAAGGAGGTAACTCTAACGAACTCTCAAATTTTCGGCCTATTGCCCTTCTATCTCCACTATCCAAAATAATGAAACGCTGCATACACCAACAGCTCTTACATCATCTCTTGAATAACAACTTGCTTGTAGACTCACAACATGGTTTTAGGCCCTACCACAGTACTTCTACTGCCCTTCTCTCCTTCACTGACATAATAAACAAAAATCGTAACAACAACCTGTTCTCCTCTGCACTATTCTTAGACCTCTCGAAAGCATTCGATATGGTCAACCATCAACTTCTCCTCCACACTTTAGAATCCCTGTCACTTGACTCACTGGCACTACAGTGGTTTGATTCATACCTGACAAATCGAAAACAAGCAGTCCTTTGGGATAGCCATCTATCCTCTCAACTCCCAGTTACTATAGGCGTCCCACAAGGGTCCATCTTAGGTCCCCTACTTTTCTCTATATTCATAAATAACCTACCCACTTCCCTCCCTACATCCACTTGTATACAGTATGCTGATGATTCTACTCTCATCTGCTCTGCTCCATCCCCAGTAGAACTCCACTCCTCTACACAATTGGTTTTCACAGCAGCAGAAAAATGGTTTCAACATATCTGTCTCCTCCTAAATCCCAAAAAAACCAAACTTCTACTCTTCACCCCAACCCTTAAATCCACTCCAATCACTTTTTCCATTATGTCCTGCAATGGCACTATCATCAAGCCTGACCATTCCACAAAACTGCTAGGTGTCACCATAGACAATCAGCTAAACTTTGACTTACACATTGATTTAACTATCAAGACAGTAAATAAAAAGATAGGAGCCCTTTACAGACTTAAGCCCTTTCTTACTGCCACATCCCGAGTATCTCTTGCCCAAACTCACCTCATCTCCACACTTCTGTATGCCTCTCCCTCCTTTATTAACCTTTCTAAAGCTAACCTTCAGAAACTTAATTTAGCCTACCACAGTATTGCCAGATTTGCAACTGGCTCTCCATTCCGTACTCATCACTGTCTTAACTTAAAGAAACTCAACTGGCTAGAACTTCCAAACCTAATACTCCTGCAGCAATTTGTCATCACTTTTAAAATTCTACATTACCCCTCCAACACACCCATACTGAAAAACCTTATCACACCTTATAAAAATCTTACTTCACTTCGTTCAGCCAACAAGCTCCTAGTAACTACTATCAAATCTCATAATAAAGCAGGTGACTCCTTATTTGCAAACGCTATCGGATCATATTGGAATAAACTTCCCACTGAACTGACCTCCCTAGCCTCATGTCACCTTTTCAAAAAACAGATTAGAATTCATTTGCAAGATCACTGGCTATGCCCATGCTCGAATCCTGACTGATAACTGTTACACTACCTGCTCTCATAGTTAACTCTGTATATTAAATTGTATCTTGCTTTTTTGCAATGTTTGTATCTTTTCTGTTCTAGTGATTTTTTTAAAAATGTAAAGTTTCTAGTATAATAGTGGAGCTTTCCTCCTCAGCCCTCTGCAAAAAATATACATGTATCGAGCCACTCAAGCCTGGTAATACTGTATATTCTATTTTACTTTGTTTTTCTTTTGTCATTTTTTGATTGTTTTATTGTTTGATTGATTGCTATTTTTATTAGTGGTATCTTTTTAATGTGTAAAGTTATAGTATGATAGTGGAGCTTTTCTCCTCGGGCCTCTGCTGAAAATGGACATGTATCCAGCCAGACTAGCCCGGTTAACAAATGTAAAATAAATAAATAAATAAATAAATACACACACACACACACACACACACACACACACACACACCAATATATCTATCTATATATCTGGATCAATGCCATATGCTTGAATGTTCATTGGACTGAAAAAGAAATCAGTGTACACAACTGACCAAAAAGTCATTAGACTGAATCATAATAAATAGGAAATATTCTAAATAATAAATATAAAAATAAATAATAATATGTAAAAAACATTTTTTTGCATCCCCCTTACTTCTACATACTAACTCCAGGGTTACAATACCACACAAAGTGACTCAGTGGTGCACAAACGCATATCTACAAATCTGAGGGGTAAGACATAATGGTACCACTACCAATCCACATAGACATTTCTAGACTATCTTCCTTAATAATAAAAAAATGAAAACTACACCTATCAATTGTTATTTAGTCAAGGGTTTTGCCAAAATGAGTAGTTAAGCAACACAGATAGACCCATATATATCTATCTATATCCCCCTCTTCCTTTTTATACATAGACACACACACACATACACACACACACATACATACATACATACTTTGGCCGACAAAGCAGATGGTTGACAGGTATATGAGATCGACAGTCTCTAAAGTTGGGAAATATGCCTTTTACCAGAGATTGTGCATTCTCAGAGTTAGAGACTTGCCCCTGCACAAAAAAACAATGCTTTTCTTTTTTTTTTCAACGTTTTGTGGTTGATGTTATCGAGTTTGACACTCTGCTGTTTTGATCATGGATTTCTATTTTGTTTTACTATTATCTGTCATGAATGCTAAGTTACCATGTAACACCTGTTGTGTCTCACAAGTGAACTGTAACTGAAGTTGTAATGTTCTGTTTGTTCTTGTTTTTTATGTGGAGCTTTTCTCCCCGGGCCTCTACTGAAAATGGACATATATCCAGTTAGACTAGCCTGGTCAACACATGTAAAATAAAAATTAAATAAAAATAAAGTACACCTATATGGTTGCAATCTATGAGTGAATGCTCAAATGAACAAACATTCTGTTTTCTTTGTTCTTCATCTTGCAGACTGCTGTGTGTGCAAAATCACAGATTGCACAAACTATCAAATTCATTCTTCTTCTTCCGGCTTTTCCCGGTTAGGGGTCACCACAGCAGATCACCTGTCTGCTCATGATTGGCAGTAGAGTTTTACGGTGTCCAGTTGCCAGCCCAGCACCCAACCTTCCACAGAAGGCACACACACGTACACACACTCATACCTAGGGCCACTTTAGAGTGTCCAATCCACCTGCAACATGTCTTTGGGATGTTGGAGGAAACCGGAGCACCCGGAGGAAACCCACATGACCACAGGGAGGACATGCAGACTCTGTACAGAAGGCACCCCAGCCGAGGATCAAACCAGAGAACCTCTTGCTGTGAGGCGACAATGCTAACCGCTGTACCACCGTGGCTGCCGAAACTATCAAATTCATTGTAAGTTAATTTATATTATGGTGGAAGCTGGTCTGTTCAACTGTAATAGGTTTAAAGTCTATGTTGTTTGGTTGCAGTTGTGAAAATGTGGAGTTAATATAGATAACTAAGTGTGTTGAGAGAAAGCCCCCATGTTGCGTGGGTGTGACAGCAAAGCCCTGTGTAAGATATTTTAGAATGGTTGTTGTTCTGTTGCATTTTAATTTAGTACTTTGTAGATGAAGCAGCATTATTTTTGTTTATGGTTTGTTAGGTTTCCAGTGTTAAACACTGGTACTCTTTTTTTTTTTCAAACACCTTTATTGAACTGTCACTTGTGACATAGGTATACCCACATTCATATAAAAACAATCAATCTATATCAACATAAACATTATACTTCACATATAATGCCACACATCATACAACCCAAGAAACACCACACAAATCATTCAATTCTTGCCTCCTTCATTTTCAAACAGGGAACATCCCCATTATACAATGACCCCCCATTAATATTCCAAAATGTGCATGCTGATTGGTCAGTGTCCAAGTTGTAAATCAGACTTATACTAATGGAAAAAGGTCTGGTCGCCCAGACTTTTTCCATTAGTATAAGTCTTTTCTTACACACTGTCTCGCTATGTTAAACCCATTTAACATAGCAAGACAGCTTTAAAAAAAGCAACGACGAAAGCAAGATCTCCGTTGCTTTTTACAAACTGTCTCGCTATGTTAAATGGGTTTAACATAGCAAGACAGCTTTAAAAAAAGCAACGGAGATTCTCTGTTGCTTTTTTTAAAGCTGTCTCGCTATGTTAAACTCCTTTAACATAGCGAGACACTTTGTAAAAAGCAACGGAGATCTTGCTTTCTCCGTTGCTTTTTTTAAAGCTGTCTCGCTATGTTAAACTCTTTTAACATAGCGAAACAGTTTGTAAAAAGCGACGGAGATTCTCCATTGCTTTTTTTAAAGCTATCTCGCTATGTTAAACTCCTTTAACATAGCGAGACAGTTTGTAAAAAGCAACGGAGATCTTGCTTTCTCCGTTGCTTCCACCCACTGCTCTGATATACTGCCTAAGCATACGCATGCGCAGTACATTAGAACTGCTGCAGAATACCAGACAGCTGCGGAAGGGCAGCAAGGAGGCATTATACAATGCCATTATTTAAGTAAAGTAATTATTTTTTTTCTTAAATAATGTCATTGTATAATAGCAATAACCCACTTCTGGGTGTGGGTAATGCTGGATTTACCCATGGTTGTCTTTGTTTGGCCACTCGGACTTCACCCTCTTGACCAAACCACACCACCCGTGGGTAAATCCAGCATTACCCACACCCAGGCATGGGTTATTGCTATATTAAACCACCACCTACCATACAGGCAATCATATATCCATATAAATGAAAACAAACCACACCGACACAATCCTAGTCGCAAGCATTCCCCATCACAAACCATACTGATACACTCCCAACTGCAAACATCACCCATAATCCACCCAATCCTTCCCACTCACACACCACATAGCACATCCAAGTCCCACCACTCCCTAGACCTCACTCCTCCCCTGTATGCACCCACAACTCCGATCTCCCCAACATAGTCTGCTCCTACCCCCCCAAAGATCTCAACTCCAGTTGCTCTAACTCTGCCATTACATTCACCACTTCTAGCACAGTTGATCTAGATTCTGATCTCCATTTTCCAGAAACTGCTTTCCTGGCAGCTTCCATTATTAGACACAGTAAGGCCTTACCATGATTAGGCAATTCCGATTCTGTAGCCTAGCTCAAAAAAATTATTTTCCTCATCAGATCAATTTGCCCACCCAGCATCTCTGACAGTGCATCCTGCAGGGAATCCTTAAAGTCCACCAACTCACTGCACTCCCAGAAAATATGTTCCCAGTTATCTCTTTCTTCCCATTTACACCTCCAACATTTACTGTCTGCCTGAGGAAAAATTCTCTGAAGTCTACTTGGGGTATATAAAATAAATATGTAAACATTTTCAGGTAAAAGTCCTAAACCTTCTAGATTTTTTTGCATATTTGGGAGACATAAATTTATCCCCCAGTTGTTTCTTTGTGAATTGCTTATCCAATCTCACTTCGCAATCCTTTCTAACCTCCTCTGATTGATTCTTATAGTTATCATGCAATATTGTATATGCTCTACTAATTATTCATTTTTTAATGGCAGCTTCTGTTCTAGAGTCTATTAAAAACTTTACTATTGCTGGTCTTTCGTTTAGGACCCCTATATCTTTCTCTCTGCCTATACTCTGATATCAGTCCCTGATAGGGAAGGCAATCTCTAACCTGCAGTCCAAATACATTCTTGGCCCCTTCCCATTCTGTCATCTTTCCCTCTCTAGTTATTTGCTCCCAATACCCTGGTTCCTTTGCCAGTTTTCTCCAATAAATTCCAACCCCCCTCTTGCCTGTTGTCTGTATCCCTAATTACAGTCATCTCTATCAGTAAAATATCCTTACTCCTTTCCTGTGTTGTTTTAGTTCTTAGTATACTTTCTGCTACTTTATGGATATAATATTCTGTATGATTATTGTTATTCTCCTTAAAGGCCTGCATCCAAAATCCCAGTCTTGCCTTGTTTCTTGAGCGTCCTCCTTGTTTCATCATCATCCCTTTCCACTTTGAATTATAGTTTTCTGCTTGTGCTATGTATAGGAGTCTTAACTGTGTAGCTCTGAAATACCCCTTCAAATTGGGCAATCCCAGTCCGCCCTGCTCTATTGGAAGAATCAACATATCCCACTTGACTCTTGCCGTCTCCTCCTCCCAGATAAAATATTGGTGCTCTTGAGTTCACTTTTAGAGATGGGTTTTTGTTTCATCTATTTTTTGTCTCTGCACTAACCACAATAAGTATACCAAAAGCATGGGCTTGGGTTTGTTTTTGTGACTGTGTGCATGGTGATTAATTTCCTTATCAATGTTCTGTGTAATCGATAAGATTTCATTGATAAGTATATCATCATTGTTCAAAATAAAAATTATAAATTTTCACACTCACTCACACATAAATATGTATCTTGCTATATCTGTATGGTGATTATTATGGAAAAAGTACAGTTGTGTACACTTACCATAAATGTAGATGTTCGAGTGTATTCACTGTTGCAGTCATTACATTTGGGGTAATCTGCTGGCAGGTTGCCCTCAGTCGGCCTGATTAACAAAGTCTTGGGTCCTGTGTCGGTTGCTGTCCCTTTTTCCATAACGTCAGGTCATCAGGGGTATAAAACATGCAGCCGATGCCATTACATCAGTTTTTCTTGCCCCAGATGTCAGGTGCCCCCCAAATGGGGAGCAATATATATATATATATATATATATATATATATATATATATATATATATGTATATATATATATATATATGCATATAATTTAAAACACAAAACATATACCTCCAAACAAAAGCAAATACACCAAAAGGCTTTTAATCATAGTAAAAGAAAGGAGAGGTATAGTTAGAGAAAAACAGGAGGCTGGATGGAGGGTAACCAGGACTGCAACAGTGAATACACTCGAACATCTACAGTTATGGTAAGTGTACACAACTGTACTATGTTCTTCATGTTTCACTGTTGCAGTCATTACATTTGGGTAGAATCCCAAAGCTATGGTTGGGAGGATGGATTTATACAGCATTAGGAGCAGCTATAAGGCCGTGCAGGACAGCAGTGGCAAAGCCAGCTCTGGATTTAGAGAAGAGAGGTAAATGGTAATGTTTGGTGAACGTATGAACTGAGCTCCAGGTAGCAGCTTCTAGAATGTCTCTGGTAGGAACCCCTCTGAATAAGGCTGCAGAAGTAGATGCAGCCCTGGTGGAATGAGATCTGATCCCCTTGGGGAAAGGTTTACCATGGTGCAAATAGCAGAAACGAATACAATGGCCTATCCATTTGGAAATAGCCTGCTTTGAAATAGCCTTTCCCTCTGCCCCTGCAGCAAATGCCACCAATAGTTGTTCAGATTTTCTTAGAGATTTTGCCCTGTTTAAGTAGAATATAAGTTGTCTGTGTACATCCAATGAATGCAGAATCTGCACACCCTTGTTCTGTGGATTGGGGAAGAAAGTTGGCAGATGAATGGTCTGATTAAGAGCCACACTGGATACCACCTTAGGCATAAAGGATGGATTGGTCCTGACAGCCACCGTGTCTGGATGAAAAATAATGAAAGGCACCACTGCCATAAGAACCTGTAATTCTGAAATCCTTCTAGCTGAAGTGACAGCTAAAAGAAAAGCTGTTTTCCAAGAGAGAAATTTTAGGTCTGCAGTAGCAGCTGGCTCAAAAGGAGGTAGAGTGAGTTTTTCCAAAACAAAATTGAGGTCCCATGCAGGAGTTGGTGCTCTCCTGGGAGGTCTTAAATTTTTGGCCCCTCTGAGGTACTGCTTTAGCAGATGATGAGAGAAGAGGGGAGGTTCTGTGTTGTAATGAGCTGAAATGGCAGAGGCATGGATTTTTATGGAAGAAAAAGATAGGCCCTTGTGAAGCATCTCAGTTAACTATTGTAGAATCTAAGGAATATTGGGCATTGCTGTGCTTATTCCTTGTGATTGGTTCCAGGCACAGAATCTTTTTCATTTGTCAGCATAAGATTTTCTAGTACTAGGCCTTCTAGCCTCCAAAATGACATCCATCACAGGTTTGCTGAGAGATGCCATGGGTGAAATTAGTTGATTAG
This sequence comes from Protopterus annectens, assembly GCF_019279795.1. NCBI lineage: Eukaryota > Metazoa > Chordata > Ceratodontiformes > Protopteridae > Protopterus > Protopterus annectens. The sequence continues at coordinate 355,864,334 of NC_056750.1, read as the reverse complement.
TCACGCTGGAAGATTCAAAGTTTGGAGCTGAGTATGCAGAATTTGGTAGTTCTGCTGAGACAGTAGGTAAGGTGTCTGAGGCACGTGCCACGGAAGAAGGTGTGACACATTGCGCAGGAGTGGGTACCAGTGTTGGCAAGACCAGTCTGGAGCAATCAAAATCATTTTGGTTTGTCCTGTCTGACTTTTAGTAGGACTTTGGAGAGCAGAGGCAGAGGGGGGAAAGCATAGACTGATAGGTTTTTCCAGCTGAATGATAGAGCATCTATTTTCCAAGCTTTTTTGTGATGAATTCTTGGGCAGAATTTGTCCAACTGATAGTTCTGGGGTGAGGCAAAAACATCTATGTCTGGGTTCCCCATTTGTGTGTCAACATGTTGAAAACTTGTGGTTCCAGTTTCCATTCATGTGGGTCTATAAGATTTCTGCTTAATTCGTCTGCCAGAGTATTTAACTTTCCTGGCAGGAATTGAGCTTGTAGATGTATTTGATAAGTCAAGGCCGTGTTCCACAATGCCATGGCTAGTCTGCAAAGGGGGTAGGAATGTGTACCCCCCTGCTTGTTTATATACCGCATGACTGTGGTGTTGTCTGTCTTTATCAGTAGTTGTCCTGGATGAAGGTAGTCCTTGAAGTCTGTCAGAGCATTCTGTACAGCTGGCATCTCTTTCTGATTGATATGTAGGTGCATTTGATTTGGGCTCCATTTGCCCTGAATGCATTTCCCTACCAGATGTGCCCCCCAAGCAATGTCTGATGCCTCTGTAGTTAGGTTTTGGGCGGCAGGGGGTGGAGTGACAGGCAGTCCTTTTTTTTGGTGGCAGGCCTCTGCCCACCATAGGAACTCTAGTTGCAGGCAAGGTATAACAGGAATCATTGTTTCCAGTCATCAATTGAATTTGCTTTTCTGACATAAGGTAAGTCATCTGGGCAGTTGTATTCATGCTTGCACCCAGGAATGTAATTTTTTGAGAGGGTACCAGTTGTGATTTCTTTTCGTTTATGGTGTACCCTAGACAAGTTAGAACCCTTTTTACAAACGCCAGATGCTTTAGAAGAGTGTCCTTGTTTTCTGCCTGAATTAGACAATTGTCCAGGTATGGATAAATATGAATATTTCTTTGTCTGCAAAATGCAATTACTGGTGCCAGGCACTTTGTGAAGACCCGGGGCACAGTAGATAAGCCAAAGGGCAAGTGCAGAGAACTGATAATGCAAGTAGCCTGCTTTGAAGCGGAGGTATCTTCTGCAAGGCTCCCTGATTGAGATATGCAGGTAAGCCTCTTTTAAGTTTAGAGTTACCAACCAAGCATCTTTGCCTATCATAGGTAGTAACTGTTGAAGAGTCAGCATCTTGAATTTTGGAATGTCCAGAAATGTGTTTAGAGTGGATAAGTCCAGAATTGGATGCCATGATTTGTCTTTTCTGGGTACCAGGAAAAGTCTTGAATAGAAATCTTGTCCCTTTTCCTCTTCTGGTACTGGTTGAATAGCCCCCATATTCATGAGGGACAGAACTTGTTTCAGGGCCTCTGCCCACTGATTTGGAGGCAGATTTGGCCATCCGTTTGGGATGGACAACATGTGGAAATGAAATCTGTATCCCTGGGATACTATATTTAAAACCCATTTGTCCTGGGTAATCAGTTGCCAGTTTCATGCATGAAGTGCCAGTTTTCTACCCAAAGGGGCAGCCAAAAGGTAAGTGCTTGGTGATTGTAGAGGAAAGTCATTGAGACTGTTTACCATAGGAAGGTGCCTTGTTGCTTCCAGGTTTGGAGGTGGAGGCACCCCATTGTTTTGTTCTAAAAGTTCCTTGTGACTGAAACCTGGAGCCTTTGGAATGTCTGGATTTGACTTGAGCAGCTCTCGAGGGAACTGGAAAGGACCAGTTCTTAGTAGGTCAGTGCCTACTAAATCTGGGTGGCTGCACTTGTAAGAAATCTTTCACAGTTTGCATAGATTTAGCTTTATCTTCCATCTTTTTTAAAACTTCTTCAGCCTTATTACCAAAGAGACTGTCCTGTTGTAAAGGAGCATCCAACAATTTTGCTTTAACATGGTCAGGCAGATTTTGCTCTTTGCGCCAAGCATGCCTTCTTATCACAGATCCAGTTACAGCAGCCCTGCAAGAGGCCTCCAAAGAATCAAAACCACATTTCAAAGTATGTTTTCCAACTTGTTCAGCTGAATTTAATAAATCTTGCAACTCTTTATTTTCCACACAGTCAGAGATCAACATCATTTTCTGTTTAAGTAGACCCATGACATGCTGTTAATATTTAAGCATATGAAATTGACAGTTTAAAGTCCTGATTGCCAAGGTTGCAGATGTGTAAACCTTCTTACCCCATCTATGCAGCGCCCTGGAATCTCTGTCAGAAGGGGTAGGATTTTTAGCAGTAGAGGCCTTAACGCCCTTGGGACCCTGAGAAATGGTTTCAGGATCAGCAGTAGGGTTTTTGAAAAGGAATCAACAATGTCTAGAACAGGAGGTATAGCCAAAGGCCTATGCTGAGGAAGAAGAAGAAAATCCCCAAGTCTCTTTTTAGATTCAGAGAAATCCTGACTTTCCCAGTGGAAGTGTTCCCTTAAGGTATGTAAAGCTTCTCCAAAAGAGAAATCCTCAGGGGGAGAAGCAGAAGGGATGGAATCTTCTGCATCAGAGTCATCATAAATAGGTATAGATAAATCCTGTTCAAAAGAAGAATCAGAAGAAATAGAAACCTGATCTGAAGATTCATAGTCAGTGCCTTGCCTAGGCCTCTTAGCAGGAGGGTATGGCTACCCCTGATCAAGGTAATTAAATCTTCAACCATTTGTATCATTTGTTTTTTAGGCATTGGGGCCTGTACACATGGCACAAGCATCATTTTTTTAGACATAGAAGTAGATTTTGGCCTTAGTTTTGAAGATGGCATTGGTTTAATATACAAATCTTTAGGCTGAAAACACCCTCAGAAGCCGGTGCCTGCACAGCGGCTCCAGACCCATCTAAGGTAGAGACATCTGCGGATTCAATACTTAAAGCATCTCGCAGCATACCGGACTCCGAATGGGTCTCAGTAGAGACCTGCAAATTAAAAGTAGCGGGTATCAGGGGCTGCGAAAGCACCTCACTGAGTACCGGAGACTGGCTTAGGAGAAGCAGCGTCATCAGTTTTGGACCTTGATGGTCTGTCTCTGTCTTTTTCTTTGCATTTTTTAGGTATTCCAGTAGTCGGATTGCTAACGGACGACATTTCTGTATAGTTAAATCTTGAGACAAAATATTTAGAAGCAAAAATATACTGACGTTTAATCGTGCGTTGATTAAATTTAGCACAAAACCAACATCAAGGCACATTGTGGTTAGGGCCTAGGCAAGGAATACAGTACAAATGAAAATCCTTATGAGGTATTTGCTTCCCACAAGTAATGCAATTATTAACTTTTACTGACATCGGAAGGAGCAAGAAAAAGTTTCCCCAATGGGGTACTTAGCTTTTAGTTGAAGACTTCGGTTCTGAAATTCGAAAATGAAAATTTCAGGAGTCGGCCGACCAGCACTTGCAAACTGCTTCTGCTTCGGGCACTGCGCGGCAAGAAAGACTGATGTAATGGCATCGGCTGCATGTTTTATACCCCTGACGACCTGACATCATGGAAGAAGGGACAGCAACCGACGCAGGACCCAAGACTTTGTTAATCAGGCTGACTGAGGGCAACCTGCCAGCAGATTACCCCAAATGTAATGACTGCAACAGTGAAACATGAAGAACATCCATACTCTCATTGACATGGACATTGTATGTTACTTCCCTGCACACTGGATGGCGGAGTGGCAATGGTGTCACTACTAGTGCCTGATGGTGGCCTTCTCCATCAGAGATGGAGGTAGACTGACCATAGCAAGTATGCCTACAACAATGACTGTGTGCATAGGGTCTCCTACTTCTTGCAAACTCCCTATGTCACATGTCTGTGATGTCTCATATATGGACTATGCACTCCCAGAGGTCATCATGCACATCATAAAACATATACCATCTCAACAAGGACTGTGGTGTTATTAGTCTGTTACTGTGTGATAGCCTTGTACATATGCTAGGTCACAGATATTGAAGGCATTTCCGAGAGTGCACATGACCACAGACACAATGCCCACTACTTCCTTCCATATGCTCATTGCAGCATGTGGCAAATGGGGGTGGATTGTACCACCAAGCAAAACATCTTGTCCTGGTTAGATCTGTCTGTGACTTCTTGTCTTGTCTTGTCTGTCTACCTGTGCATTTGGAGAGGGTTCCAAAGGTTTGGAGACAGTATTTGCTAAATAAGGGTAAGGGTATGAATGCAAGATTGCCCATGTCCAGCACTAACATCATGACCCTTAGCTGTGCCACAGTTTGGCCACCATCATCAACAGAGCCTGATTCATCTCCAACATCAGACAGTGATATATCTACTGTGGAGGAGCCTGAGAAAGCATTTGCTGTATAGACACCAAAGGAAAGTACCCACAATAAATAAGCCCCATCACCATTATCTGAATGCTAGTGAATGAATGAATACAGTGTTCTATACTGGTAGGACAGAATACCAGGTAACATACCTTGTGCAAGTGTTGTCCAAGTCTGAAGCCTAGATTCTTCTGTAAAAGAATGTCATAATGCCTTTAATCTGTCCTATACCACACATTTACCTAGAATCTATATACCTTATCCTGTCAGGACTTACCCACCTATGGTATCTACAGTGGACATTCTGGGTGGCCAGCCAAGCTCAGCACCTATATCCCAGGCTCCACTGTGGTGGCAGAACCTGAATGCAGAGTGGTGAGGACTCCCCCTGCCTCTTTCAAAGGTGGATCAGTTGATATGCCAACTCCCTTTCCTCTCAGCTTCTGAGCCAGGCAGACAACATGAGCTTTACCAGCACTAGTCTGATGTCTGACTTTCTCACAGTTCCTGCTCTGGTCACCAGCAGAACTGATACCATTCACAGCATCCTACCAAATATGTTTGCTGAAGGCTTGATCAGATGTATAATGAACAATTACCCTCCTATCGTGAAGATGAAGGGCTTACAACACAATCTTATACTCTTCATAGGAGAAGTTGTGCTTGCTACTTTTTAGCATCCTGCTGTGACAGAAAATGAAAAGTTTGGGAGGCCATTCACATCACTACCTAACAGATACCACCCCACATGCAATGTATGGGTTGCCTGTGTGGTAGGAGGTATATGGATGTGATGTGATCAGTGGAAAAGAGCACAAAGATAATGCATAACCATGGACAGGTTCTCTGTTCTACCTGTAATCTGGCCAATCTCCCTACTCAAAAAAGTGCACAGTGAACAGATTTAATGTGATGTGCACACACGGTATCCATATGCACCATCCAGCTACAAAAGTTCATTGGTGATTACCGTCCATTGTTATGACTCCACTGGCTACCCTTCCCTATGCTATGGATTTGATAGCATACAGGTTTAGCTATGGATGAATATTCTGAATGACTGACAGGTACAGTACAACTACATACTGATAGGACCACATGGAATCCGCAGATATATCAGTGAGACAGCTGCTACCTTCCTAAATAAGTGCAAGAAATACATTTTTGCAATAGAGTTTGTTATGCAATTACACAGAGATATATATGTCAGACTTACAGTTGTGTTGCTACTAAATTCAAGCACACTACAGTTTGTGTAGCAGAAATACATAAACATCAGAACTCTATCAAGTGTCACACACCTAAATACATTAATGAAATCTCCCTATTACATTGTTTGTTATGTTCCGTCATGTGGATGCACTAAGCAGTAATATATGCATAAATCAGCTCCATATTGCTATTCCAAGCCTTGTAAGTATGAGCCCATGAATTACAAAAAAGAAGGCCAAAAATACAGGAAAACAGGGCATATTAAAATTAGCTGTTCTAGTATAAAGTTGTATTTTTGCAATGATCAAGTTCCCCCCTTCATCCACTCATGGGGGACAAGCCTCACGAACTTCTGTATACTCTGTGAACCCACCCCTACCTATGCTTACTCATGTGTGCCTATCCTAACTCTGTCCCCTATCCCTACCCTGTCCCTAACCCCTCAATACAAAAAAAATAATGTACAATTAATGTTATAAAAACTATTGCTTTAAATAAAATTCAACAGTTTCTGTTTTATTAATGCCTGTACAACTACAGACATTTAGTTTGTCTTGCCATTTATATTCCTTCCAAAACTTCTAACTTTCTTGATCATCTAATCATACCACTATACAAAGTATGTCTACAAGTAAGTAGAATTCTTTTTTTTTTTTTTTTTTTACTTAAATGATCAGAAAAGGAAATTGTTTTCCTTTCTTTATTGCTTAAATTTTTATAGAAGTAGCAGTTTACTGAAAGGTAAGGCCGATAGAAATTTTTGATAACTCATGATTTGTTTTCATAATTCTTCATTTACTGACAGTGTAACTATATATATATATATATATATATATATATATATATATATATATATATATATATATGGGTCTAGTTCATAAGATCGACATTCATTTGGTCGACAGCCAGTATTCAAGGCACTTAACAGGGATTTGCCCCCCTTCCCAATGTTGTGCGACACTGGAGTTGATATATATAGTTTGGGGGGGCACAGCCCCCCACATTGGGGGTGTGGTGGGCGAAGCCCCCCACCTATTTTTGTTTAAAATGTGTAGTTTTTCTTGTATTTTCATGCCCCCCCCCTAACTATATATAACAACTCCAGGGTCACACAACATTGGGGAGGGGGGCAAATCCCTGTTAAGTGCCTTGCATACTGGTTGTCGACCCAATGAACTGTCGACCAAATGAATTTCGATCAAATGGTCTGTCAATCATATGAAGTAGACCCATATATATATATATATATATATATATATATATATATATATGTGTAGATATATATATATATATATATATATATATATATATAGATAGATTTATGCATTTGTATATATGGGTGTTATACGTGTTATAAATTTGTTACTGCACGCATTTTGTTGCAGGCTGAAATGTATATTTACTGGTAGTATACTTGGGCAAATTATGTGATTGTCAAACTTACAGCAGATAGATCATTACATAATTCAGAGTTTTTCCCCTTTCCATGACATTATGTGACCCTGGAATTAGTATATTTAATTTCTGTAGACCGTTGGAGGGTTTTAGTGGTAAAGTCCCCCAAGTAAAAGTTGATTTTGTTTTATTTTTGCTAATTGCAAAATCTCTTAGTTTACATTTGTGATTGCCTTTTTTAGATTATTTATTTGGTGGTGATAGTAGACACACATACATATACATATTCACACACACACACACACACACACACACACACACACACACACACACACACACACACACACATACACACACACACACATATAAAGCTGCATTGTAAGCATTTCCCAATACATTTAAATCAATATATTTATTATTAAACAATGCTATCTCCACAAAGATGAGAAACGTTCACGCTGATTGGCCAATCCAACCGGCGTGCACATTGTAAATCCAAAGTAACCTAAGTAAGAAGTCCGACCACTAAGGAATCCTACAGCAGCGACTTCAAGTAAACTAAACCTTGGCCTTGGATGTTAATGGAGCAGCAGGCAAAATGAGCGGTTCTTATTGTTCCACTATTGCTAGGTTTTCTGACAGGCAAAAGAGGGTCCCTAGTGAAAATGACAAGGAGAGAAAATTAAGAGTCAGCCACTCGTCACCGGAAGCACACTATGCCATCCTATACAGATGAGAAGCTACAGTAATGTTTCTTTAATTTGCTTTCTGCTTCACAGTAGGCAAGGAGCTAAGGTATTTTCTTGCAATGAAAAGACATGAGTATGACTCAAATGCGGGGCATACACCCAAGTTTCTTGATCCTGACTCCTGTGTTTCAGTATATGCAGTAGATTTTGTAAACATTCAGATAACTAGTTACTAACTTCACTGTGTGGCCATCAGCAGATGAGCACACTAGGAAAGCTGTTTCTTTTCTAAAAAAAAGAGATAACAACAGGAATGCGGTCAAAATAGTAACAAATAAGCATAACGATAACAGGAGAGAGATATAACAAATGACTGTGGGGAGTTAACTTGAACCGCACATTTTAGCTGCTGCCCCATTAACAGAAAAGTACCATAATTTTTTAACTGATATTCATGGCAAATAGAAAATAATTTTTTAATTCATTAAAAGATCTATTTTTACAAGTAAAACCAGCATATTTTAACCATTCTATGACCTTCCTACTTAAAGTTGTTAGTGAGCTGTTAGTATTTGTTACACATTTTACACATTTGTTCCACATTATGTGGGTTCGTGTTCTTCATTTTGCAGATGGAAGGTTGAGAGCTATGCCTACGGAGAGAGGAAAATGAACATCTGAAAAAAAACCCACATTATTCATTTTTATACAATGTCACCTCCTATTGTTTGGAATATAATTCTCAAAAGTTCAAGATAAAACAGAGGAGGTGTGGCTTACTAAGTCAAAGTGTGGACTATTTTATCTCACAAAAACTGGAGGAATACAAAGTAAAGCAAACAAAAACCTAAATAACACAACACAAAACTAACATCATTGTATAATAGCAATAATCCACGGCTGGGTGTGGGTAATGTTGAATTTACCCTCGTGATCAAACCACACCAACTGTGGGTAAATCCAGCATTACCCACACCCAACTGTGGGTTATTGCTATAATATTATGTGTGTGTGTGTGTGTGTGTGTGTGTGTGTGTGTGTGTGTGTGTGTGTGTGTGTGTGTGTACATATACAAGTATATTACTATTGATCAATAAGGAAATTTAGCGAATTACAAAGCATTATTAGAAATTTCATCACCCAACAATAACGCTCAAAAAATATTGAAATCTGATGATAGCAAATACAAACAACACATTTGCATTTCTGATCATCATTCCTCATATCCTAAAAGTAAACAAAACCCTAAGTCAGCAAAAATAAATATTAAAGAAGTATTTATACCTAATGATCACAAATGTAAAGAATGCATTTACATTTGTCATCATTACTCACTCTATTTACAATTAAAAAAATAAATAAACTTCTACTGAAAAAACAAATAAAAAATATTTTGCCTTCTTTAATATGGGGATCTCTACCACCTCCCTAGATCCTAAGAACTTATGTATAATAAATCCAAGGTCACACAACTGGAAAGAAAGACTAATCCAAGGAATAACATTATAGTCTCCCTTTGGCAAACTGACTATGAAGTAATTCTTCTAACTGTACAACCAACGTTTTTTACAGTAAAAAATATGCTGCACCCACATATGTAAATCTTTTCACTCAAAAATTAGGAGATAAACAAAAAAAAAAAAACAAATAATGGGAGATCAAGGCCCAACAAAAAGGACATATTTCAAATATTAGTATTATATACTTAGTAAATTGCTAGAATAACAGTTTTCACAATAACAAAATACCTTTATTCCACGAAGCAAAATCACAGTAAATGGCTTCATGATTTGACTCCTTCCGACTGTGACTTCACATTAAAAGACAATTTCTTAAATATTATTACTTGAAATACAGTTTAACATTTTCTATTGTATTAATGCCTGTACAATTAAAGGCATTTAGTTTGTCTTGCATTTATATTCCTTCCATTCCATAACTTCTTCTATATTGCACTTTCTCACATGTTGCGTGACAGAATTTCTTCGTAAAGGTATTGCACACCTCAGCGTGGTTGCTGAAGGTGTTTGCTTCATCATCATCATCATCAGTGTTCTGTATCCCATTTTGTATGGGCTTGGAGTGTACTCTCCTCTGTTCTTTGACAGGTAGCCATCCGTTGCACAGCTCTCACACAATCCCTCCATCTTTCGGCTGGATGTCCTCGTTTCCTTTCGATTTCCTTCTGCCTTTCCTAAATCTGTTTTACCAACTCACCATCATCTGCTTTCCCTCTTATGTGATTGAACCACAGAAATCTGTACTCCTTGACTTTCTCTATAATTGTGGCTACTTTGGCTTCTGATGTCTTCATTTCTTCATCTGTCACACAATGTACATCCTGCTACCCAACTTAGGCACCTTCTTCTTCATCACCTCAAGTTTCCTCAGCTGTTCTGCCTCAACTGCCCAGGTTTCTGTGTCATACAGCAGCACTGCTCACACCTCTGTTTTGTACACCTTACGTTTAAGTTTCATTGGCATTCTTCTGTCAGAAGGTACCCCCAGATACATTGTGCCACTTATCTGGAACGCCTCTGATTTAGCATTGACCTCCTCGTTCAGTGCTTCCTTCTCCTTAACCTTGCCTCCCAGATATGTGACGCTGTTAACTTATTCCATTTTCCCATGTCTCTCACTTTTCAGCTTCTTCTGATTTCCCCCATCTGGTACCATGACTTCTGGCTTGTCTCTGGTAAGTTTCATCCCATGTGCCTTATCATTTCCTAAAGTATTGTTTGCTGTTAGCGTTTATCCTTCCTAAAGGGTATGTGCATGATCTTGTATACTTTGCTGTAGTCTGTGTGATGTTTTGTCGATATGAAAACCCAGGCAAGGTTAAACAGCAGGCTGATTAAATCACACGTATTGATAAGCACTTGAATGCTCTTTTTATTCTATAACTGATTTCTTTACTCACACAAAATTCATTGCCTTGATTTTTAAATTGATACTGTTGACAGCTTTCACAAACATGCATACCTGTCCTTTCTTTATTTTACTTTTTTATTACATTCTTTTGAAAAAAAAAAACTCTGATGTCCTTTCCCAGTTTATAAACGAAATTCAGGGCATTACCTACTTTCTCACATATATTAGGGAGCTCAGCAAGGATTTGCCAGTTCTGTTATAGAATTTGCTGGGTATATATCACATCAGTGAATGCTGATATATCGAACTTCAAAGTCTGAAAGCTGAAAAATGTGAAGGAACGGATCAGCGAATGAAAAAATTTGCTGATCAAAAAAAAAAGAGTATACAGTTCCCCCAACTTAAATATACCAACTCCGAGATCGCACCACAGTGGAGAAAACAACAAAGCCCAGAGAACTGCCCAGCAAATTTTTTCCCTGGGAAAAAAATCACCGATCTGTTCCTTCGCTGTTTTCAGCTTTTGGACTTATATATATATATATATATATATATATATATATATATATATATATATATATATAGTTTACTATTAATTTGCTATTAACTATGGGTAAACTCAGCTTCTGTATTGTTAACAGAATTTGATTGACTATGCAGATGGCTGACAGCTGTGTGATAACAGAAACCCCCAGGTTTGGGGAATATGCCATTTCCCCAGGAACTGTGTGAGCTTATATTAACTAGATATAATTAGTAGGAGGGTTGTGGGAGATGCAGCAATTTTTATCTTGCATTTCAAATGAAGTAATCTCTATACATGTGCAGAAGCATTTCAGCATTAACTTTTCGAAGAATGCCACCAGATCCAAATATATATCTATATCTTTATCTATATATGGAATATATTTAAATGATCAAAGTACAGGAAGATCAACCTCCAAAGCACTAATCACAGTACATTAAATATTTAAAACAGCAAACTTAATAGATCAAAATAGACACACACTGTCCTCTTCTGATACCATAACCCTACCTGCTGTCTGAGTACTACAATTCATTTTGATGTGATTTTATACATAAACTGTAAAATAATAGTCATTACTCTTTAGACATGTGTGACTTTAGCACAGATATGTAGCTAGCTATTTGGGCACCTGGGGCCATTCCTGGTGTACTCTTTTCTAAAAAGTTCTTTCAACTTGAACAAGAAAAAAAAAACTATTCTGTTTTTTTAAACTGTAGTAAGCAGTTGCTAGAGTTCATGCCTGCCATACATGGAGCACTAAAGCTCTTCATTTCATACTGCAAATGCAATACCAGGATTCAAATGCCGGTATCATACTGAACATTTACAGCAAGCAGCTGCTACAGATTGGTTTACCCCTTCTCTGTTACTCCTACTTGGAAAAAAGCTCTTCTTTTTAAATTGTAACAAACTGCTTTCTACTTTAATGTAAGCAATTACTACAGTTCATTCCTACCGCACTTGGAGCAGTAAAGCAATTAAGTTCAGACAGCAGATGCAATACCATCATGTATATACTAGTATTGCATTGAACACCTATCTGCTTCATCCTAACACATTGCTCTCGGGGTAGCCTCATCATTCAGCCCAGCATAGCTGCACTTCTTTAGCGTGCTGTAAATATAGTCTGAGTAACATGGTGATCTCCTGGCTATCTATATATAGCATAGTGTTATACAGTTATATTTTGATTGTTGGTGCATATTAATAGCTTGTGCAAATGTATATAATGTGGAACTTCCCTCTTTTGGCCTCAGCTGAATAGGCCCTTTGCCTACTCAGACTTTCCTGGTAATCAAAGGCAAGCAAACAAAAATAAATAAATACTTCCATGCTATTGTGACTGTGTGACACTTCTTGGGGAAATTTAGCCATGTGGTCTTCCTGAGATTAAGTGTAATGGAAACAGACTACCAGGGTGATGGAGTTTATGTAAGCAAGCATACGCATGCAACAGATATCTAATTGCAAAAGTTTACACTCAAGTTGATTGTCACACACATGCAAGCTTGCCTTGCATATATAGGTATAGGCTCAGATTTTGGTCATGTGAGTCTCCTACAGTACTATCTAAAGGAGCAGATCCATATATATATATATATATATATATATATGTGTGTGTATATATATATATATATATATGTGTGTGTATATATATATATATATATATATATATATATATATATATATATATATATATATATATATATATATATATATATATATATATATATATATATATATATATATATATATATGTGTGTGTGTGTGTGTGTATATATATATATATATATATATATATATATATATATATATATATATATATATATATATATATGGGTGTACTTTAAAACACCGGCATGCAAAACAGCGACAATGAAAACACCGAGACTGGAAGATCGACAACTGAGACGACCGACAGTTTAAAAGCACGAAACTTCCCATGCCCGACAAACCACAATCCCAACAATCAACAAAACAAATATCTTTTTCGAAAAACACACACAACACAAGCACAACAAAAATCTTACAAGCCTACACTAAACCTTACATACACAATTATCTATGCACTAACCTTAACCCAAACCCTAACCCTAAGGTCCGTCACTATAGCACACTCACCTAACACGTGCCCTAACCCTAACTCACTTAACCCACTCCTAACCCTAAAGTCTGTCACTATCGCACACTTACCCTACCTGCACCCTAACCCTAACTCACTTAACCCACCCCTAACCCTAAAGTCTGTCACTATTGCACACTTACCTTAACATGTCAGTGTTCTCAGCGTCGGGCTGTTAAACTGTCGGTCATCTCAGTTGTCGATCTTCCGGTCTCGGTCTTCTCGTCGTCGGTGTTTTGCGTGTCGGTGTTTTCAAGCAGACCCATATATATATATATATATATATATATATATATATATATATATATATATATATATATATATATATATATATATATAAATATATATATATATATATATATTTATAAAACAATAAATACACACACATATATGTATAGGCTCAGATTTTGGTCATGTGAGTCTCCTACAGTGCTAGCTAAAGAAGATGATTCACATATAGCTCCACTATTGTTAAGTAGCTAATTAGAGGGTATGTTTGGTTTCAGAGGAGCAGTCTAACTCAGACTTGAATGCATAATCTGTATGATTTGCTTTTTGTGTTTAACTTACTGTATTCTGTACCTAAGGGAAGGATACACATTTATTTTAATTTATGGAAACGTTAGTCTGATAATTACACACAGAAAGTTTTGCTTGGCAGGAAATGCTGCAGTTTCATTATAATGTGCATCAAGCAATGGCCATGGCAGACTGACCATGCACTTTGTACATAATGTGCATATTCTACAGGGAATTTTAAAACAGTGACCTTTTCAAATCAGCCATGGAAGATGAGCATCATATAAAAGTGGTTTATAGATTCATTAAAAATTAGCCTCTGGCAGAGTTCAGAGATCCACAGGAAAGTATTCCTGACAATGCCTTCTTGATGCTGATACAGAAATATAGCAAGCGTAGAACGCCTCCACGTGTCAGTCAAAGTGTCAAAAAGAAGGGGAAAGATCTTTCATTTCAAAACGCTGAGCTACCATATAATTGCCCTTAGCTTCCCTTCTGTATCCTCTTATTTTCTGTAGCGTGCTTAAAGAAATCAATGTTTTTTTAGTTTGTCAGCTTCTGGAAATGTATGGATTTCAGACATAAGGTATATTAACCTGATAAACTGGCAAATAAAGTTACTTTCTTTTTCTTTTTTTTTTATAACTGTACAATAATGAAGATTATTTGTCCCCAAGGAACTCAGTGACCAGTAGGGATACCTGTAGTGTACTTTGGTCAGATCCAAGGGAATACATTTTAAATTGTATGCAATACTGATGTCTGAAAAAGGTTAAGTAAATCAATACTACAGTAGCTGTAATGTATAAAAGGAAGAACGCACAGCTCACTTTCTGTCATGGCAGTAATATGACTCGCTATCGAAGTATTATGGTAAAAATGAATAAATGGCTCAGGTGTCTTGTTTGAGAGTCAGTGTTAAATATAATTTATTCAGCACTATACAATGGCCACAATAATTATACCTTCAAACAGGCTAATTTAGAGTTAATGATTGAAAGATATAATTGCCTCTGCACAAAATCAGACTAACTGGAATGCAAGCAAACTAATCTTGCTGCTACTGTAAGAGATGCCTTAACAAGTTTCTAAGAATATACTTAAAATATGTCTGTCTCTCTCTCTCTCTCTCTCTCTCTACTAGCTAGCCACCTGGCAGTGTAAAGCTTGGGTCTAAATGATTGTCACTGGTGAAGTGACACCCTGATGCCATGTGCAGAAATGGGAAAAAGGAGTTGTGGATGGATGTCTGTCTGTCTCTGTCTTGTTCTATCTCCTCATAATGAAAAGAACAGCACACACATCCTAAAATTGTGCTTTTATCTTTAAATGCTGCTTTACAAGAAAACAAAAGAGAGAAATGAGTTACGATGCAACAATGTAATACATGGCAGATGCCTATTGTGATACATGAACTACTTAATTCCCACAGCTTTTGCCATTTCTTTTATTACTGCTTGTGCAGCACATATCGTTATTCTTATCTGTTGTAAACGTCTGCATGTGCATGTCTAAATGTCACGATCGTACGTGTCCTGTTGTCTGCACGATCTTTTGTGAAGGATAATGTTAACAACTACTGCATGTTCCTGACACTCATCCAGGCTATAACAACTACTGCATGTTCCTGACACTCATCCAGGCTATAACAACTACTACATGCTCCTGACATTCATCCAGGCTATAACAACTACTGCATGTTCCTGACACATATCCAGGCTATAACCACTACTGCATGTTCCTGACACTCATCCAGGCTATAACAACTACTACATGCTCCTGACATTCATCCAGGCTATAACAACTACTGCATGTTCCTGACATTCATCCAGGCTATAACAACTACTGCATGTTCCTGACATTCAGCCAGGCTATAGCAACTACTGCATGTTCCTGACACATATCCAGGCTATAACCACTACTGCATGTTCCTGACACATATCCAGGCTATAACAACTACTACATGCTCCTGACATTCATCCAGGCTATAATAACTACTGCATGTTCCTGACATTCATCCAGGCTATAACAACTACTGCATGTTCCTGACATTCATCCAGGCTAGAACAACTACTGCATGTTCCTGACATTCAGCCAGGCTATAGCAACTACTGCATGTTCCTGACACATATCCAGGCTATAACCACTACTGCATGTTCCTGACACTCATCCAGGCTATAACAACTACTGCATGTTCCTGACATTCATCCAGGCTATAACAACTACTGCATGTTCCTGACATTCATCCAGGCTAGAACAACTACTGCATATTCCTGACATTCATCCAGGCTATAATAACTACTGCATGTTCCTGACACTCATCCAGGCCTACATCAACTACTGCATGTTCCTGACATTCATCCAGGCTAGAACAACTACTGCATATTCCTGACATTCATCCAGGCTATAATAACTACTGCATGTTCCTGACACTCATCCAGGCTACATCAACTACTGCATGTTCCTGACATTCATCCAGGCTAGAACAACTACTGCATGTTCCTGACATTCATCCAGGCTAGAACAACTACTGCATGTTCCTGACACTCATCCAGGCTAGAACAACTACTGCATGTTCCTGACACTCATCCAGGCTATAACCACTACTGCATGTTCCTGACACTCATCCAGGCTAGTTGACATTGAAGGAGACAGAAATGACTGGTACACTTCCTCAGAATGGTCACAGTCAGTAAATATTAAGGAGTAGGCAGAAAGGAGTGTCCTTACAGATCCAAGCATTCAACTGAGTGTAGCCACAAGGGCAAGTCGTGCCCAGCCTGAACTTTAACAAGGTTAGCACTCACAGTGTTGCACTTTTGGATAATCAGCCCATTATTGTAGTAGGGCTTAAATAAGCTTATCCTGAAAGCTAACAATCTGTAAGTATTAATTTGTACTTAGCAACATTCTTTGTGACAATTCTAATAGTGGCACTTTGTAACTCATTATGCTGTATTAAATTACAAGCATAGAATATCAGCTATTAAATGCATGCATTCTGCAATGCAAAGCCAAATATTTCAATATTATGTTAAACTTTATAAATGCAGTTACACTTATTTTTGTATGTTCTGGTGACATACCAAATGTACCTTGTAATATGGCATGTCTTTTGTACAGTTTTTTTTAAACTGAGCTAATGATATGTAGCTAGCAGGAAGATTAGTTTCTCAAGAACTGGTTAAACCTCAGACAGCTCATTTTGTTTATTCTTTTCTCATTATGTTGAACTGTATGTGACCAGCAGCTGCTGTACTAGCTGTTTTTTTTTATATTTGCCTTTTATCGATTTTATCATGTGGAAAATGGTGGTGCAGGTTCTTTTACATTAGTCACAAATAGTGCATCTCGTATTAGGTTGGTGCCCTCATATCCTCTTTATTTGAATAAAACTGCATTTCATTTTTAATGTTTTTTATTTTACATAGTTCATGGTAAAGGTGGAATTACCATTGTTAAAAAATATGCTAGCGTTGTTTTACTTCTAAACTGTGAAAGCAGTATATTTATCTAATCTATTGCATCCTGTAACTTTTCCATTTCTGGAAGTTTATTTGGTACCCCTTCTGCTTCATTCTTTCTGGTACCCCAGTGCACAGAATCTAAGGATTCACAACAGCGTTCACTGTTGTGGATTCAACATTTTGAATGCAGATCGCACTGTAGTGGGAATCGGGAAATGTACCCTTTCCCTCACTGTGGCGGGATCACAGTGTTTGTATATATAAGTAGCTGGGGGTGTGGGGAAGGGGGCGCAGCGGGGCTTGCTCCCCTGCAAAAACATTCTTTGCTCATGATAGGAAGTGTAGTATTTTCGGTAAAGTCAACATTCCTGAGAAATCGCCTTTCCTGAAAAACATTGTTTGCTCATGTTTATGTTCATAGATTTGATTTCCGACATTTCGGGTCGGAAATATGAACACATGCACATATATATCTATATATAATATGGCTCAGATACAGAAGACACACATTTTTACATCAAACTTCATGTTCATAAATTATCTTTTCCATTTCTGTTATTGAATGAATATGCTCTATATTCACAGAAGCTGAAGTCTATACCCATGATGCTTTATATAATATAGAAATGTATTATCTATAGTTACAATACGGTGAGTAACTCTCATACTTTCCATGAGGTAGTAAGGACCCTCAAAGTTAACCTCTGTGAACCCAGCAAATGCTATTAAAAACCTTTTGAAGTTTTTTTGTAATGATTGGTCCATTTTTTTATCTTTACCTTTCAAAAGATTTACATTTTATCTAAATGTTCACACACTGTGGTTTCATTCAGTTTTATTTTTAGGCTTAAGTGATCCAGGTTTAGGTTTTCCTTTGGGGGCCACAGTAATTGAGGCTAAGTTCTTATCAGGGAGTCCAACATAAATGATTTGTTTGTGACTCTGTCCTGCTATTGATACAGATGGACATCCCATATACCAAAGTTATGAACTTTCCATACCTGCCCTCCTTCATCCTGTGGACTTGTTCTAGAAATGTGTGCCATGTTTTTTTTTTTGTTCACTTTGCATAGCATGTTAGAGAGGCAGAGTAGGAGGTCCCTTTGCAATGCATTGTGGATTAAGGGGAATGAATAAATAGCCTGAAGAAGCTTGCCAGTATTTGTGCTCCAGCTAACAAGGTCAGATTTCCTCATCCTGCTCTATCATTGTGGTTACATGATTGTCGTTTAAGCTGTCAGTTTCCAGTTTAAACTGTAAAATATGCATTGCCATTAGTTGAGGTATGTTGCATTGTTCTTCCAAGGAATAAGAAAATCAATGTTTTTTGCATTTATTTTTAAAATGTTAATGTTTTGTATTTATCTTGGTATCGTACAAAGAAGGGCTGTAGAAAAAATATAAAGTACATAGTACTGTAAATATTCCTTTTTTATTTGTATTATTATTAAATCAGTACGGCCAGTCTTGTCTGGGGTTGACAGTGAGTGTCTGACATGAGCAAACTTACATTTGGTAGCAGTAGAACAAGATAGTCATGTGACAGTGAGGAACCATGACAGGTATATCTATAAGGAATGACTGTGCCTTCATTGCGAGGAGCCATGACAGCTATATCTATAAAGAATGACTGTGCCTTCATTGTGAGGAACCATGACAGCTATATCTATAAGGAATGACTGTGTCTTCATTTTGAGGAACCATGACAGGTATATCTATAAGGAATGGCTGTGATTTCATTATGAGGAACCACGACAGGTATATCTGTAAGGAATGACTGTGGCTTCATTGTGAGGAACCACAACAGGTATATCTATAAGGAATGACTGTGCCTTCATTGTGAGGAACCACGACGGGTATATCTATAAAGAATGACTGTGCCTTCATTGTGAGGAACCATGACGGGTATATCTATAAGGAATAACTGTGCCTTCATTGTGAGGAACCATGACAGGTATATCTATAAGGAATGACTGTGCCTTCATTGTGAGGAACCATGACAGGTATATCTATAAGGAATGACTGTGCCTTCATTGGGAGGGACCACAACAGGTATATCTATAAGGAATGATTTTGCCTTCATTGTGAGGAACCACGACAGGTATATCTATAGACAGGTATATCTATAAGGAATGACTGTGCCTTCATTGTGAGGAACCACAGCAGGTATATCTATAAGGATTGACTGTGCCTTCATTGTGAGGAACCTTGACAGGTATATCTATAAGGAATGACTGTGCCTTCATTGTGAGGAACCACGACAGGTATATCTATAAGGAATGACTGTGCCTTCATTGTGAGGAACCACGACAGGTATATCTATAAGGAATGACTGTGCTTTCATTGTGAGGAACCACGACAGGTATATCTATAAGGAATGCCTGTACCTTCATTGTGAGGAACCATAACAGGAATATCTATAAGGAATGACTGTGCCTTCATTGTGAGGAACCATAAGAGGTATATCTATAAGGAATGACTGTGCCTTCATTGTGAGGAACCATGACAGGTATATCTATAAGGAATGCCTGTACCTTCATTGTGAGGAACCATAACAGGTATATCTATAAGGAATGACTGTGCCTTCATTGTGAGGAACCATAACAGGTATATCTATAAGGAATGACTGTGCCTTCATTGTGAAGAACCATGACAGGCATATATAAAAGGAATGGCTGTGCCTTCATTGTGAGGAACCATGACAGGCATATATATAAGGAATGACTGTGACTTCATTGTGAGGAATCACGACAGGAATGATTGTGCCTTCATTTTGAGGAACCACGACAGGTATATCTATAAGGAATGACTGGCCTTCATTGTGAGGAACCACAACAGATATATCTATAAGGAATGACTGTGCCTTCATTGTGAGGACCCATGACAGGTATATCTATAAGGAATGACTGTGCCTTCATTGTGAGGACCCACGACAGGTATATCTATAAGGAATGACTGTGCCTTCATTGTGAGGAACCGTGACAGGTATATCTATAAGGAATGACTGTGCCTTCATTGTGTGGAACCACGACAGGTATATCTATAAGGAATGACTGTGCCTTCATTGTGAGGAACCATGACAGGTATATATATAAGGAATGTCTGTGCCTTCTTTGCTCAGACAGTTTACTATGGAAGACAGTGTCTTGCATGGTGACGTGCTGTTTTGCCTTTACTATGCAGAAGATGGAAACTAAATTTTCATCCTTTCCAACTGGGCCCCATGCATTTCATCTAAATTTAGTTGGTTTAATTTTGGATTTTAAGTATTATCTCTATACTTATTTCATACAGCAGTGTATTTTTTGACAATGTACATTTAGTTTTGTAATATTAGAGGGTCACCTGATCTAGGGATCTAAACTTAGTCACCAACTCAAACAAAACAAGCTGGAGAGACAGATATTTGTCTCAGAGATTGCCCCTTCTTTCGAACAGGCTTCCTGTTCACAATATGCAGACCCCTTCCCTGGCCCTCTCCAAACACAGTTCGGATCAGTGGTTGAGGAATTGTACATTCACACCTCGGGGAGTGCCTGTGTCCCTCATGGACAGAGTAAGTCTGTAAGATATTCAGTGCACAAGCACACATTCATGCCATCCTCTTGCCCCTTGAGGCTATATATTGGGTTGAACTGGGTTATATTGACTATTTTTAAGGGCATTTAGCTGTTAGCCTCGTAATCTCCAAAGAAGCTTTGAACCTAAGTGTCCAAAACTACTCAGGTGTTGATAGAACTATGGTATCTTTTGATTTCTTTAGAGGCAGTTTGAAAATGGATTTTTCTGATTGTCCAAATAAATGTTCAACATGGAGGTTAAATCCTAATGTACTATGAGTTCAGGAAGTTTATAACTAAATAAGGTTGGAGATCATGTCTATCATAAGTTGGACAACCTCTAGAGCCACAGTGAAGGGATACTTAAATAGAGATTATATTACAAAAAAATAAATAGGAACATTTATTAAAGGTGAGATACTTTGTATGGGAAAAAAAATAATTTAAGCTAGACAAGACAAAACATTACAATTATTAGGAATTCACGTTAAGTGGTTATAAACTAGTACACTATCCTGGCTAGAGGGAAGTAATGCTACCTTATACATAAAATTGGCCAAAATGTCATCCTTTTACTTAAGTAAGATAAATTAAGATTGCTTGAAAAGAATTGTATTGAATCATATATATTACATGAATGAAGGAATGATGTTCCTATATAAGAACAGTATCAAATTATGAATAACTATTGTTAGAAATGACAATATAAGCATATCCTGTAGAACATAATGTTTTAATCTGCTTCACATTTATTGAATTGTGTTGTATTGCACATTGGTAATGGCATATGTTTATACAGAGCGCTGTTTGTATATTTAGAATGTTGGCTTAGTGACTTTCTTTCTGTGCTTCAGATTGTGTTTCCCCAGAGTTGATCCTGTGTGGCACAGAAGTGCCATTTCTGCAGGTGTGATGTATGTACCTTGTTTCTGTTTAATGTGACATAGGGCATTAAAGTTCACATGGTTTGTAGATATGTTAAAAAACTGTATTAATAGTGTTTACATTGAATCACACTTGTTTTAAAATTAATGAGCATTCTTTAAGAGTCAGTCATCGGTTGCTTTCAATCACATAATATGATACTGGTTATACTTTTTACTATTTAAAAAGCAGTGGCAGAATTTGATAAGCTCCCATATTTGTATAGGATGAAAGCATTCAACCTAATAAATGCATTCCTGGAGAATTGTTAACTGGTGTATTTTAGGTTGTCATTTACCTCTCCAGAGACCACAGTATTTTTGTTTCAAGATCCAAGAGAGACAGGGAATATCTGGACTATCAATAGTGAGTGGATACTAAAATAGTCTGTGGATGGTACTGATTGACCCAGTCATTGTCTGTTCATGCATAAACAGCCACTAACCTAGCATAATGTAACTCCATTTAGTTGAACCAGGTTCAATTGCTTCCTGTAGCCCCCTTGCTTTGATGTTTCATTAGTAATAACAAAACATCATTGTAGTAATTAAATATAAAAAGCTTAGCCATATTATCATAATCCAGTCCACTTTCTATAGTATTACTAAAACATCACTGTATTAAAGTGTAAACTATTCTTCATAATTTCCATATATTTCTGAAGTATTACTAAGACATTAATGTAGTAATTTGAGTAAACTCTCCTTTGCATATATTTCTGTAATATGGGGTCATCTTTACAAAGTTCATATATTTCTGTAGTACTACTAAAACATTCAAATATCAGTTCAGAAGTAAACTCTTTCTTATACTATCCCTGTATTTCTATAATATTACTAAAAGATTGATTTAGTAAATGAGTAGTACATTTTTCTTTGCAGCCTCTGTATATTTCTGTAATATTATTGTAATGTAGCTCTTATTACCTGCAACACCAAAACCATATGAATGACCATGCCATTCTTCACATTCACTAACTTCTGCTATATGACTGACTTCTGTCTATTCCCTGCTATCATATTTCCAGCTTAAAACACCCTTATGTTAGCCACTGTGTACTATTACTCAGACATCTGTCAGAGAACTCAAGATCCCTCAGCTCTAACCCACTCAGTATTGTACAAGCAGCAGCCTTCCTTACACACTGGGAGATGGAGTTTCAAAACTCCATGTGGCACATATCTATCATACAGCCCTAGATACTATTGCACAGAGCCAAAACAATATACAGACCCAAGTTATACCAGCTCAAATACCTTTATTTATTTAATGAGGCCAGGGGATATTTACCCTAACTCTTGCTCTCTGGAGCTGATCAGCCTATCCTCTTCCCTCACCTGCATGTGGACACACTTGAGCAATCTAAACTTGTTTAACCACTTTAATACCTGCAGCATATGCAGTAAAGGTGGAGAGATCTTTTAATTTGCCAAGCTGTATAATCAAGAAAATGTTTGTTTATTGGACTCAAATCTCACATTATAAATAAAGCCATCTGCCCTCCTCTAGCTGCATAGACATGACAAATACCACAGGAGAGCCAGTGGGGTGCCTATTCTTACACCTTAACCATTCCTTAATGGCTAAACAATGTTTTTTTCAGTAAATAAACTAAGGTCCTGCAAACCTTGCAAGCTTACAGAATTCCACCAAATAAACCATTGAGTCTCTTTCATTAACATGAATGATTGAGTATACAAGGCCAGAGGTACTTTTGGGATTCAAACCACAGTATGTCCATATCTCCAACGATTCATAGCTAAGTACTAGGCTAGCTGACCTTGCAGGCCATTGTAATCCTAGCCAGTTTCCCTTTTCCTGCTTGAAATAACCTATCCCATTTGGTTATAGATTGGTCTTACCCATCCCATGGTTGATTACCCCTAATAAAAATAACCGGAATCATACCATAGATAATTTGATGGAATCGATGCATGGGATGATGCATTTAGGTGCCTCCTCTGTTCATTAGTACTACATGGGGCAGTCCTGGGGTACACTTTCTGCTTCCCATCCATAGAGCTAAGTTGCTTTTGAAAATGGACAGGGAAGGACTTTGTTTTATGTGGATGGAGAGTCTGTTCCACAGCAGCAGTATCCTCTGCAAAATATACCTGTCCCTCTGAACCATTCTGTTGATGTTGCAGAAGAGGTTTATATCCTCTAATTGAGTATTTCTGATGCCATCTGACTTGCTGATGTGCAGTAACACCATTAGTAATGCGTTGGAGGATGCCTTGTATGCCAGACACAGGTCACTTGTTAGCAGTCTGTAGGATACTGAATATAGTGAGGAGGCTTTGAGTTGGTCCATGTAGGACATGCTGTTTAGGCCTTGTATCCTTTTAGCAAGGTACCTTCATGGGCATTCCATTTGTTGCATGTATCTACACAGATACATGCCAAAGGGGGCATTATTTTCAATGAATGACCTAATGAGGGCTGAGTAAAGGGGAGCAGTCACATCCCTAAATCTAGACACAATCCATTTGTTTATAACCTGTGCACTGTAGAAGGGCTTTCTTACATAGGCACATGTTGTTCAAAAGTTAGGTCAGTGTCCACATATGTTCCCAAATCCTGAACAACTATTTATTTTAGTTATTTTTATTTTACATTTGTTAACCGGGGGTGTCTGACTGAACCGAAAAGGCCCTTTTTCAGCAGAGGCCTGGGGAGAAAAGCTCCACAAAGAAAAATTACAGACACATTTAGTTATTTAGACATGATCAGTATACACACAAATTACAGGAGACATGTTTTTACAGTGGTATGCGGCACATAAACAGTTACAGTGGAGAGAACAAACAAAAAAATATTAATTTTAAAAATAAAGGTAATTAATAGATTTGTGGTGTACAGCTGAAATTTGGAACATAGGTAGAATACATATATAGTACCCAGGTACAGTACATACATTGTAGATTATCCAGTGTTTGTGAGTAAGATTAAAAACTATTATCAAGTGCTCTAGATTTTATATGTATGTGTTATCCGCTTTCACTAGCCTGGGGAGCAATCATGGCACTGCCAACTTTCCTTGAGATGTTGCCTGATGAGGTCTTTAAAGGAGGCTTTGGATGATGTGTTTTGAATGCATGTAGGGACAGAGTTCCATTTTTTAGCCACTGAACTACTATATAGTGCATCTCCAAAGCTATTGTAGCTGTTGGTGACTTCTAGTAGTAGTTTGCTTGATGATCTAAGAGGCCTTTTGGCTGAGTGATGTTGTACTAGGTTTTTGAGGGCAGGACACTTATTGGGGAGGTAATAGATAGAATGACAGAGGCAGAGCTGATTGTAGGTTAGGGGGTTGGGCAGTTCAAGCCAGTGGAGCTGTCTCAAAGCAGTACAGTGATGAGTTCTATATGAGCAATTTGCAGCAAAGTGGGCAATTCTGTTATAGCAGGCTTCCATTTTGCTTAGTTCAGTTTTGTTGAGATTAGTCAGAATGGGAGATGCATAGAGTAGGGTGGATAGATGTTGGGAGCGAACAATGGCTGATCTTGTGTTGTTGGTAAGAAATGGTTTGATACGGTGGTAGAGTGACCCCAGTTTGGCATATACTTTTTTAATAGTTAAGTTGAGATGACTATCAAATTTTAGATGGGAGTCTATGGTTATTCCCAATACCTTAGCCTGTGCCACTGGAGCAATTGGAGTAGCATTAGTGGAGTAGATAGTGAATTGACTGTTAGTGCTTTTGTTAAAACTGGTTATAATCATAAGCTGAGTTTTCTTTGGATTGAGGATAAGTTGGGCTTTGGTAAAGTAGATTTCAACGTCAGAGAATGCTAGTTGAGTTGTTTGCAGGAGGGTGGGAATGTTTTGTGCAGCACAGATTAAGGTAGTGTCATCTGCATACTGAATTATAGATGCATGCTGTGTGGAGGTATGGAGGTCATTTGTGAAGACTGTGAATAGTAGTGGTCCTAAGATAGAACCCTGTGGGACTCCTATAGTTATGGGCAGCTGAGGAGAGAGAGAATGTTCCCATTTCACAGCTTGGTACCTGTCAGTTAAGTAGCTTTGGAACCAGGTAAGAGTGGAATTTGATAGATGATATTGGTTTAGTTTGTTTAGCAGGATTTGGTGTGAGACTGTGTCAAATGCTTTGGACATATCCAAAAAAAGAGTTGACACTTGTAGGCCTTAATTTTTGAGACTGTTTACTGTGTCTGTGAAGCAGAGGAGGGCTGTAGTGGTACTATGGGCAGGTCTGAAACCATGCTGAGTAGGTGACAGGATGTTGCTGTCTAGGAGATAGTTTAGCATCTGGGTATGGGTGCATTTTTCTAGGATTTTGGCCAGGGGGGAGAGTAAAGCAATGGGTCTGTAGTTATTAGGTTCAGTGGAGGTCCCACCTTTATGTATGGGTGTAACATAGGATATTTTCCAGAGTTTGGGCACATAGTTTTCAACAATTGATCTGTTTATGAGAGTGGAGACTGGGATAGCTATAGCATCTGCTGTGAGGTTCAAGAAATAGCTGGGGAGTAGGTTGGCAGCTGTTGATGAGGTTTTTAGTTTGGAGAGCATGCTTTTGATTGAGGTGGTGTAAACTGTTTTGAAGGTAAAGTTTGTATTAGTGTTATTTGTGTTGGGGGGGATAGTGAGGAAGGAACTGTCCTGTGATACTAAGGATAGAATTGAGTGCACAAAGTGGGAGTTGAATTGTGTTTCGATGGGAACTTTAGTGTCAGGGTTGGTTGGTTTGGGGGTAGCCTTTTGGGTGGATTTTAGTAGCTGGTTTACATTTTTCCAAAATTTTTGCGGGTTGTGTTGGTATTTAGTTTGTAATGTTGTGTAGTAGGATTTTTTGTCCAGCCTAATGCATTTTTGCACGGTTGCAGTTCTTGGTACTTAGTTAGGCTTTGTGTTTCTTTGTTTTTTTGATAGTAAAGCCAGGCAGTGTCTCTGGACTTGAGGATTTGTTTGGTTTCTTTACTGAGCCAGGGGTTTGTAGAGGTTCTAACCTTGATTTTGCACAATGGAGCGACAGTGTCTAGGTGTTGTAGAAATGTTTTGTTGAAATATGCTACAGCCTGGCCAAGTGGGAGGGTTTTTAGGGGGGTCCAGTCACAGTTACAGAGTAAAGTGTTGAGGACCTCAGGAGAGAATTTTTTTGTGCTTCTAGTGGATATATAGTTAGTGGTTTTGCATATTCTTGTTCTACTACGTATAAAGTATATTATGTTGTGGTCACTTAAGGTGTCTGGGAGACTGCCTGCGTGAGGGTACAATGTGGGGTTGTTAGTTAGGACCCAGTCAAGGATGGATTCCCTTTTAAATTTTTATCACATCTAGTTAGAATTTGGACTAGCTGCTGGTAGCCATGGAGATTTATTAGATTACTTGGTGGTTCTGATATACAGGTGAACCAATCTAGGTTGAAGTCCCCAAGAATAAGGGTTTCTTGTGAGTATGTGGAAGAACACCAGGATAAGAAGTCTTCAAGGCTAGCAGGTGTATTACCAGGTGTAATATAGATCACAATTGTGGTGATGACCTTTTTAGGGTGAAGTTGAAGTTGTGAGATAAGTATGTCCCAATTATTGGGGGAGGGGTAGGAGTTTGGTAATTGACGGACAGTTAAGTTTGACTTGTACAGTAAGGCAGTTCCACCCCCTTTACGAAGTGGTCTGTCTTGTCTAATGATATTGTAGCCGGTAGGGAGAACTTCTGAGTTTTTATTTAGCCAGGTTTCTGTTAAAGCAACTATGTCTGGGGCGTAGTGTGCTATTGTGACCTGGAGTTCAGGTATTTTATTTTTGATACTTCTAATATTAATATTTAACATTAAAAGATGGTTGGTTTTGCTGCTGTTGTTGATTTGCCCAGGGATAAAGAAAGTGGGGATGTTATGTTCTGACATTCGTGTTGGAGCAGTTTGAGTTGGACAGGATGGATTTGGGCCTGGGTTGGGGTGGATATCCCCACTTATGGTGACCCTGGAGTTAAAATGGTTATACAGATGTTGGAATTTGGTGAGGTGTGTGAGAAAGTATTGTGTTTTTTTGGAGTAGGAATGAGAGCATATGTGTTTAGTCCTGAATTGGTCCATTATGTTGTTCTTGAATAACTGTGGTGTCTGTATACGAGAGTGCATAATGCAGTGTTGTGCTTCTAAGTTTAGGGATATTGCTAGAGTGATAACTTGTGGTGTTGCAAAGAATTATGAGAAGACAGACTAGACTTAGTTGCGTGATAGTCATCGTTATAAAGTTTAAGTTGTTTCTAGGTGGGGGGTCTGAATAGGAATTATAGGGTTGCACTATATGTGGATGGGGAAGTAGTGTGAGTGATGTAAAAAATGCCTAGTGGGAATGAGAGTGATTGGGAGTATTTTGTGTGGAGCAAGTTGGTGTGGTATAATGTGATATGACTTGAGGAGCTGTGATTGGTGGAGATGATGTGAGGGTGAGCTGTGGGTGTGGCTGTGATTACTACAAATGTAGAGGTAGTGGGGGCAGGAGGGAATAGGGGGCAGGGCAGGGCAGGGGAGCGGAGAGAGCCCGAGAGTTAGAGAGGGCGAATGGAGCGGGGCAGAGCCAACCAAGAGAAAAGAAAAAGTAAGTATTACTTTACAAATTTGAACACTTTTAAAACAAATTCATGAGGTCTAATGGCTTACCGGCAAGCAGAATGTAATTGCTGAGGAGCAGTTGTGTCCTGGTGCGAGACTAGAAATTTAAAGATGGCTCCATGCTCAGCAGGATTCTAATATAGACTTTGTATTGGGGGAGGGAGATAGCACAAGGGGTGTAAACCAGGTGGAATGCAAAGAAACCAGAGAGGAAATCAATGAAGGCCTCAGAGGGGGGTAAGTAATAATTCAAACTACCTGTAAAGTGAAGGAGAGAAGAGGCAGCAAATTTGATTAAGGTTGGGAGTGTGTCTTCACATTGACTTGCTGATTAGTAACCAGTTTGTGCACAGATTAGAGTAGGGAGATACATTAGCAATGAAGGGGAATGTATAGAGATGCAAATAAACAGGTAGGCCTCCAAGTGATACAAAACTAAGGCAGAAAGCACTGAGAGGGCTGCTTGATGGTTAATTTAGTCACAGGGATGTGAATTAAATGTATACTGTCTATTGGACAGTTAGGATTACTGTACTAGCAGGGGGGGTGACACAAGGCTACAACAGTCAGTTTTATTAGCAAGCTGAGAACTACTCTGAAATACTGCTAATGTAATAGCTTCACTCTCATAAAACATACAAGTAGAATGCCTGGGTGGACTGACCCTGCTCTTGAGGCTCAAAATATATATCCTTGTTTAGTTTGCAGTACTGATTCCTTCTTATACTGTATGGGTGGAGTGGTAGCCGCAGACTGCAGATTTGCTTGAGTGTGCTCTGAAGAGAGAGAGAAAAAAATAGAGGATGAAGCTAGTAGAAGGAGACAAAGACAGGTCAAATGAAGTAATTAGGAGATAGGAGGGTGTAAAAGATACAAATCTGAGGATAGTGTGGATAAAGCAGGAGAACAGATGCTACTGCTACAGTTTGTGAGTGCTTCAACAGTAACCACATCACAGTGCCATAACTTAGTTTGGAAACAGGTTAATAAATCATGCACAATACATTTATCAGCCAATTATCCTGTACATACAAGAAAAAGGAAAATGAACACAGCACAGCTGAAGCAGTAGCAGAGACAACTGTAGTGCTAAGTCAGTAAATACTGTTTCTAACTCCAAGACGAGGTCAATTAGATGTACATTACAGTTATAACAGCAGTTTTAGTAGCATAGAGACAACATAGCTGCAGTGGTAGTGTCAGTAAAAACACAATTCCTGAATGACAGAATCAACCAGTTAAATAAACAAATATGCAGATCAGTAGTCAAATCGTATGGAAGTATTGTCAATATGGTAGTTCCCAGGGGTAGATGACTTCCCAAAGGAAGCAGTAATGCATTCTTTGGCATTTAGTTTCAGATTGTGATTTTAACATAAGTTATTTATTTGAAATAAGTCTTTTTGGCAGGATGGCTAAGTCATTTGGTGATTCACTGACTGCTCATAGCTTACAGTGATCTGCAAATTTAGTCAGCCAGAGCCTTTTGGTATTGGCTTTTACTTCAGAATAATAGATGCCAAACTGGAGAATTCCCAGTAAAGAACCCTGAGGGACTCCACTGGTGACTGGTCTATTTGTGGAGGTAACTTCCCCTATTTTGGTTATCTGTGTAATAGTTATGAGACAGTTGTCAATCCAGTGGGAGACATAGGTTTTTTTCCCAGTTTATTTAGCTTTTCTACTATGTCTGAGAGTGGAATTGTGTCAAAGCTTTGGCCAGGTTGAAGTATGCAGTGTATGCAGTTTTTTCTTTATCCATTGCTTTGGTGACCTTTTCAAAAAAGTCCTCTAAGTTGAGTAAGCATGACCTGCCCTTGCCCTTGCAGAATCCAAACTGAGATGTTTCCAGTTTTTGGAGGTTCCCTATGTCCTGATCTTTCCATGGCTTTGCATATGATGCTGGTCACACTTATGGATCTGTAATTGCCTGAGTCTAAGGAAGGTCTTCCCTAATACAAGGGAATAACTGTAGCTGTTCTCCCTTCATTTGGTACAAAACCTGTATCAAGGCTGAGATCAAGCATTGTTGCTAGGGGTGTGTTTAAATAGTGCTTTGAGCTATTTAAGATGCATCCAGGGATATTTTCAGGACCCATCAATGCAGTATTTTTAGCTTTGGATATCACTTTTAGGACTTTGGTGTTGTGTGATAGCTAGATAGCTAGTATGTCTTGAGGGACAGATGGAGAGCAGAGTGGGCTAACGTTAGAGCTATTTTTTTCCACCAGTAGGTTCTCAATATCTTCAGCCTCAATGTAGGCAACATTGTTTACAATCAGCACTGTGCATTGATGTGTTGTGCTTTTGAAACTGAAAACATAACTAAAAAATGCCTACAAACTCAAAAAAAAGTGCAGCAAGGCAGAACGAAACCGCTAACCAAAACTAAAAACGAAACATCTTGGATCTAATGAGTAGAGCAGCTGGAATAAAAATCAGTGAACAAGGGAAAAATATGTGATTTAGCACTTTTGTTCATTTAATAAAACCAGAACTTCATCAGAATCTCAACCAATCCAGACAGCAAGCCTTAAATAGTTCAAAAAATTAAATGACTACAACCATGTGACATAAAAGCACTGATGTCACAAAATAATAACTATTATTCCACAAAAGAATTAACAAATGAACAACAACAGTAATAATGATGAATAATCCCAGCAACCTGACATCATATACTGTTTAAAATACATTTAATATGAAGACTCCCACTGAGCCCAGGACAATTAGCGGCAGCCAAAAATAACTGCCATTTTTAACTCATTGATCTCAAGTATATGTCTTATATTAAATATTAAATCAGTAATCACTTCATCAGTGACAAAGTAAACAAACTTTTATAATTTCTTACATACAGATGAATGATTAGCTAATGTGTTTGAAAACACTGCTTTCAAAATAGCCAACCTGTCTTCATATAATCACTGTGAGAGCATTCTAGTGGTTTTACCCACATAGAAGCCCTCACAAGTACAACAGCTAGACCAATACACAACATTCCTAGATTGATAATTGTATTTATTCTTTGCAAAAATGCCTTGTTTAATGTCTTTGGCTTTGGTAGCTATTTTAGCCTAAGGAAAGGAACACTCCAGATGCAGGCTTTCCTAAGAGCCAAAACTTTAATGTATAAAACCACTGGCCAAAAAACAATCCAAAAAGTAGAACAAGCACATAAACACACAAACGCCCCTTAAGCAACTGCGTTTTCATCTATAGTGATACAGACTTCATTCCATATATTCCATATAGGTAAATCAAGTTAACTAACAGTTTAAAGGGAAGGAATCAGTATAGTACTATTAATGAATTTATTTATTTACATTTGTTAACTGGGTAGTGTCCAACTGGGTTGAAACAAACCCGTTTTCAGCAGTGGCCCGGGGAGAAAAGCTCCACAACAAAAAGAACATTTTTAAGGTACAAGCAGTAAGCATAGTTTAAGTAGTACATTGCTAACAATATGTAAATGAGCTTAACTAAATATTATAGCAACATATAACAACAGAAATACAATATAAACATGCATGTTTCAAGCATACAGGAATACTTTTTTTTTTTTTTTTTTTTTTTTTTTTTACAATATATACGGGGGACATAAGTCATGTAGCTGAAGAAGATTATTTGGGAGCAATACAGGGGCATAGCCAATTATAATTTAAATAGTCTTTTAGGGTAGTTTTAAATGTGGACAGGTTGAGTTATCTGTTGAGGAAGGGTGTTCCAGTCTTTGCCTATTTTATAGGAGTAGAGGGAGTCTATGTGATAGTTGTGAGACTAGCTTACTTTTAGTATTAGTTTGTTGGATGACCTGAGGAGTCTACAGTTTGTCTTTGGCTGGACTAGGTTTGATAGAGCTGGGCAGTCAGTATGGTTGAATATGATTTTATGGGCAAGTGAAAGTTATTTTAGTAATAATAGTTTGGGAAGTTCTAGCCAGTTGTACTGTCGGAGAGCAGTGGTTTGTTCTGTGGGGTTGGTTGGTGACAGACTTAGCTATTCTGTTATAGCAGGATTCAAGTTTATTTAGGTCAGTTTTTGATAGGTTAGTAAAGACAAAAACAAAATTGAGCCAGCACCAAATGTGTGATATAAACTAAATAACACAATTTAATGTGTAAAAATACATAACATTGGGAGAGGGGACATAACCCCAAACTCTAATACCAAACCGGTTTTGGCTAAACAGCTTTCTTCAGTGGAAGACAAAAATACATGACTTACACAGAACCAAAAGGTTCTTCTTATATAACAACAAGCAGACAACGAAACATCCCATTGGCTTATTCATACATGCTCATTCAAACCAGGAGGAAGGAGCCCCCCTGGTTTAATGATCCATTTTTTCTCTTTAATATTCAAAATATTATGCCAACCAGCTTTATCCCTACATTTCCCTATAATATGATCAATAATGGAAAATCTAAATACAGAAATACTATGTTTACAAGTGTGTTTATATAGGTCATTTATAGACGTTTTGAGTCTAATGTCACTCATGTGTTCCCCTATCCTGAGTTTCAAAAGTCTAGATGTTTGCCCCACATAGAACGTTGAGCATGTGCAGGTCACCAAATATATCACACAACTTGTGTTACAGTTGGCCAGAAAGGAAATGCTGAATACCATGGAAGTGTTCTTACTTAGTAAATTCTTTTGTCTTGTTAACCCGATTACAATATGAACAGTGACCACAAGGGGCACATCCTCTTAATATATCTCCTGTCAGTGTTCTTTGAAGTACAACATTCTCCCTGTAATCCATTTTCTTGTAATGGCTAAACAGTGACCCCAAAGTCTGGCCCCTACGGAAAGAAAAGGCACATGTCTCAGCCAAATGATCAGATAATTTGTTATCTGCCAACAAAATATTCCAATGTTTGTGAATAATATTCATGAAGAATTTAGTCTTCCTGCCATACGTGGTAACCAATCTGAGTTTAGTATCAGTATCTGATGACCGCTTATTATATTTCAATAACCCAGATCTATCCTGATTGGAAGCAAATCGGCTGGCCCTACTGATGTCACCTACCCTGTAGCCCCTATCCTTGAATCGGTAGATTAGATCCTGCTTGTAATGGTTAAATGAGGAGGAATTGGAACAAATTCTCTTTATCCTCAGTAATTGAGATTTGGGGATGTTCCTGATGATATGTTGTGGGTGGAAGCTAGTTGCATGCAGGAGAGAGTTGTACTGGGTAAATTTCCTATATATGTGAGTGTCCAGAGTATTATCCGAATTCCATCTAAATAGTACATCCAAAAAAGTGATCTCATTCTTACTAAAATTAGCCTTGAACTCTATACCCCATTTGTTCTCATTTAAATAATCGATAAACTCCTGCAAAAAGATCTCATCCGAGCTCCACACCAGCCAACAATCATCAAGATACCGTCTCCATGTATCAATCTTGTTAATATGCAGATTATGAGAGGCATCATAAATCATTTCCTCCTCCAAATAAGCCATACACAGATCAGTATATATGGGGGCAAAAGAGGCCCCCATAGCTGTACCTTGAACCTGCCAGACACATTGTTCTTGAAAATAGAGCACATTTTTAGTTAATACGTGTTCTGCCAGGCAAACAAGAAACATATTAAAGCCTGGTTCATATAGTTGGGATCTTTACAACCAATTCAGAAGGCTACCAACCCCACCCAATGTGGGATATTGGTGTACAGAGAGGTGACATCCAGGGTGTGCAACATCCAATCTGCTTCCAATTGCATATCAGATATGGTACCCAAGAATTGAGTGGTATCCTGAATTTGGGCCCACACACAAGATAACAGTGGTTTCAAATGTAATGTTAAATATTCCAAAAGGGGTTCAGTTAAAGACACTCTGCCTGACACTATTGGTCTGCCTGCTGGGTTGGTGTTTTGGTTATATTTTCTACAATCTTTGGGGAAACCAGACCCATATCAATTTGGAGGTTGACCATCAAAGGATGTTCTGATTCTGTGGGCCACCTTTTTGTTCCATCTTTGGCATCTATTACAATTACTCTTTTGTAGGATGAGTTAATTGGAGTTATAGTTTAGAGGTGCAGCTAATGAGGAAGTGGGCCATTGAAGTTTGGTGATATGTGGAATTGTATGTGAGTACACAATTATTGATAAGGACCATTTTGGTCATTCACAACAAGGGCTTTCTGTTGTATCACTGTAACATATATTTGGGGTGAATACCCACTTTTTTGAATGTGACCTCCTTTTGCTGCATCCCCACTTCATGTTCAACTTTATGGGTGCTGAACTTTTGAACAAATATATTATGTTTATCTCAATTTGGGGAATATAGTGTGGCCTATTAACACTTTTATATTTCTTTTTATATCTTTGGTTTAGGACATTGATTGAAGAAGATTTCCTATTGTTGGTTTTTGCCTCTTTTTGATTCGGGTCTGGTACATTGAAGAGAACTAAATATCCTGAAGTCCTTTGGTTTAAATAAACGAACAACATGGATTTGGCCTCCCTTATTAAAGGTGCATCTTCTGATATGGACGATTTGGGGGTGTTCGGACTGGGTTCCTACGAATGAATGCAAGATGGCTTTCTCCAAACTAACGAGAGGTATGAAGAATTTGAGAAGTAATGTTTCACATTTACACCTTTTTAAGGCTTATCAATGTAAACAGATTTCACCTAGGGGACTCAGAGTTAAGCTCCAACCCCTGGTACATAGTGCTGATTCAGCACTTACAAAACAATGGTTACAAGTACAACAACAGGCCTCCATGGGGTTTGCGGAGGCTCTAGCTGCATATTACGAACGAATGGTCCAACTGAATATTCAGCAGGTGGAGGCTTTATGCCAAGATCTTAACAAGTTTGAAACCCTACCCTGCTTTACACCTTGTTAATCAGTTGAGCAGTGATTTACTTGATTTAGAAAAAATATTGAATGAAAAGAAGATGAAAAAGTTCAACAGGGATGTAGGGGATTATGAAAAGGGTAGGCCTTTGGAGACTTTTAAAAATGTCAAATTTATGAATCCAGATAGGAAATCATTCACCCCCAAACGCAAGAGACCAAAATCCATATTGAAGAGGAATAGGGACTCATATACCTCAGGGGAGGAATCATCGTCAAACACTGAGCTGGATGATGGCCACACAGAAATGTCACCTGTTCCCAAATGCAACAATTTATCACACCCTTTAAGGTCAGGGTCAGGACAGGGGGGGAGGAAGTATAGGCGTAACAAACGACTTGGAGGGATTATTGAAAATGATGACAACAAGACAGATACTTGTATGAATGCACACAATATTTCTTCTATCAATCTTTCTGATACCAAAATTAATATTCTGAATAAGGGTTTGAGTTTTGTGCCTGTTTTTTTTTTTTTGTTGCTGAGCAGTCCTTTGCTCAGGATGTAATTAATTTCTGCCGTATACTTAATTTACGGTTGTTTTTTGATGATTCAGGAGAGAACACACAGAGAGGTTTCAGGTTCCGTAGATCTACGTTTATGCCCCCAATCTCACCTATTGTCTCCATGTTTCAGGGTAATGTCCTTAAGAATCTTCATTTCAACTCTGGTAAACTGTATAAGTCTAGAGATAATATCCCCAAAATGGAAAGACAATGTATTAATAAGTTAAGATCCAATAGGGACATTGTTATTTTATCAGCAGACAAGGGAGGGGCTGTTGCCATACAGGATTGGGCAGTATATAGTGGGGAAGTGTATAAACAGTTGGCAGATGGCAGGTATTACATAACTATGCCTCTGGACTCCACCGGTAGATTTAAGGTTGAGATTGACCAATTCTTTGATGAAGCTGAAGATCAAGGTATTATCATCAAGGGTGATAAATTCGGGTCTATATTAAAATCACGAAACCTCACATGAATACGGAAATGCTGACACATATATAGTGAACCGCGAAAACAGAACGTCCTGAAGCGCGAAATTTGAAATGTCGAATTGTCTTAGTTGGCCCTTATCTGGTATAGCTCCCTAACGTAAGTGTGCAATAGTTATGGACCTTAGGGTTAAGATGCGGGATAAGGTAAGTCCATACATAGTAATACATGCAACCTTTACTTTAGGGTTCTAAGTGGGTCTATATTATAAGTATGGAAGCCATATTAACCAAATACTAAAACCGACACATATTCTGCGAACCGCAAATACACCGAACACCCTAAACAGCGAAATTCAAATACTCGAACTGCCATAGAGTTCCCACCTCACTGCCCACTACATACTACCTACCCAAACAAACTAAATAAACCACATACATACACTAACCAAAACCCTACTTGTAATCCTAAACTAAACCCTACTTCTAACCCTACACTAAATCTTACATATACTACCATGTATGCACTTACCTTAACCCGCACCTTAATCCTAAGGTCCATAACTATCACACACTTACCTTAAGAAGCTATACCCAAACAAACTAAATAATTTACACACGTACACTTAACAAAACCCTACTGCTAACTCTACACTAAATCTCACATACATTACCATCTATGCGCTTACCTTAACCCGCACCCTAACCCTAAGGTCCGTCACTGTCTCACACTTACCTTACGGAGCTATACCGCAGAAGGGCCAACCATGACTTTTCAACATTTCAGATTCCACGCTTCAGGACGATCGATATTTTCATGGTTCAAGGAAGACATGTCGATGTTTACGTATTTGGGTAAGTACACCTTCATGCTTATAACATAGATCCTTAGAAGTAGGGTTATGTTAAGTGTATGTATAGTAATATAATTGTGTAGCTGAATGTATACATAATTTATACTTTTCCTGTAGTTGGGTGTTGTCTGTTTATAGTTATATACATTTGTGTGCAGTGAATGTTTGATTAGGCTATGGGATATATGGGTGAAGTGTAGATATAGGAAAGTGTGGATTACTTATTTTGTTTGTGTAGGTAGTACATAGCAGGCAGTGGGGTTGGCCAACTATGACGATTCGACATTTTGAATTTTGCACTTCAGGACGTTCGGTGTTTTCATGGTTCGCTATATATGCATCAACGTTTCTGTATCCACTTAAGTGAGGTTTCGCGGCTTTAATATAGACCCATAAATTTCACCTGAAAGTGGTTGATCCCAAACAACAATATTTGTACCTTCTCCCCAAAATCCATAAGGACCCTAGAAACCCACCAGGCAGACCAGTTGTGTCAGGCAAAGGGTCTTTGAACCCCTTTCGGAATATTTAACATTACATTTGAAACCACTGTTAACTTGAGTGCAGGCCCGAATTCAGGATACCACTCAATTCTTGGGTATCATATCTGATATGCAATTGGAAGCAGATTGGATGTTGTGCACCCTGGATGTCACCTCTCTGTACACCAATATCCCACATTGGGAAGGGTTGGTAGCTCTTCGATATTGGTTGTAAAGATCCCAACTATATGAACCAGGCTTTAATACGTTTCTTGTTTGCCTGACAGAACATGTTTTAACTAAAAACGTGTTCTATTTTAAAGAACAATGTGTCTGGCAGGTTCAGGGTACAGCTATGGGGGCCTCTCTTGCCCCCATATATGCTGATCTGTTTATGGCTTATTTGGAGGAGGAATTGATTTATGATGCCTCTCATAATCTGTATATTAATGAGATTGATATATGGAGACGGTATCTTGATGATTGTTGGTTGGTGTGGAGGTCGGATGAGATCTTTTTGCAGGAGTCTGCTGATTATTTAAATGAGAAAAAATGGGGTATAGAGTCCAAGGCTAACTTTAGTAAGAATGAGATCACTTTTTTGGCTGTACTAGTTAGTCGGAATTCAGATAATACTCTGGGCACTCAAATATATAGGAAATTACCCCAGTACAACTCTCTCTTGCATGCAACTAGCTTCCACCCACAACATATCATCAGGAACATCCCCAAATCTCAATTACTGAGGATAAAGAGAATTTGTTCCAATTCCTCCTCATTTAACCATTACAAGCAGGATCTAATCTACCGATTCAAGGATAGGGGCTACAGGGTAGGTGACATTAGTAGGGCCAGCTGATTTGCTACCAATCAGGATAGATCTGGGTTATTGAAATATAATAAGCATTTATCAGATACTGATACTAAACTCAGATTGGTTACCACGTATGGCAGGAAGACTAAATCCTTCATAAATATTATTCACAAACATTGGAATATTTGGTTGGCAGATAAATTATCTGATCATTTAGGTGAGACATGTGTCTTTTCTTTCTGTAGGGGCCGGACAGTGGGACTACGGTTTAGCCATTATAAGAAAATGGATTACAGGGAGAATGTTGTACTTCAAAGAACACTGACAGGAGATATATTAAGAGGAAGTGCCCCTTGTGTCCCTGTTGGTATTGTCATAGGGTTAACAAGACAAAAGAATTTACAAGTAAGAACATTTCCATGGTATTCAACATTTCTTTTTTGGCCAACTGTAATACAAGTTGGGTGATATATTTGGTGACCTGCACATGCTCAGCGTTCTATGTGGGGCAAACATGTAGACCTTTGAAACTCAGGATAGGGGAACACATGAGTGACATTAGACTCAAAAAGTCTACGAATGCCCTATATAAACACACTTGTAAACATAGTACTTCTGTATTTAGATTTTCCATTATTGATCATATTACAGGGAAATGTAGGGCTAAAGCTGGTTGGCATAATATTTTGAATATTAAGGAGGAAAAAAAATGGATCATTAAACTAGGGGGGCTCTTTCCTCCTGGTTTGAGTGAGCATTTATGAATTAGCCAGTGAGATGATTTGTTGGATTCTGCTTGTTGCTATATAAGAAGAACATTTTGGTTCTGTGTTTGTCATGTATTTTTGTCTTCCACTGAAGAAGGCTGTTTAGCCAAACCAGTTTGGTATGGGAGTTGAGGGTTATATCCCCTTTCCCAATGTTATGTATTTTTACACATTAAATTGTGTTATTTAGTTTATATCAAACATTTGGTGCTGGCTCAATTTTGTTTTTTGGATTTACAATGATGTTATGAGCCATTGCACTTGCTGTACGTGTGAGTTTGGAGGTTAAGAGGTTAGTAAAGTCCTCAGAGCAGTATAGGAGGGTGGATAGCAAGTGGGATCTTGCAGTGGCCAGTCTAGCTCATTGTGTAAGGTAAGGTTTAACCCTGTATAGAGCACCTAGTTTAGAGTGGATTTTTTTGATGATCATATAGAGTGTTTATCACATTTTAGTGAGTCATCTATGGTTACCCCTAGCAGCTTGGTCTGATTGGTGGGTTTGATTTTTGCACTGCTGTTAGTATGGAGAGTGACTGGGTACTGGGTTTGGAAGATTTATTAGAGAAAATTATGAGCTTGGTCTTATTTGGATTTAGGATGAGTTGGTGGCTGGTGAGGTACATTTCAATGTCTTGGAATGATGATTGCATTTTGTGTTGGAGTTCTTGTGGGGAGTGGGCTGAGCAGATAAGGGAGGAGTCATCTGCATATTGGATGATGGTGGCATGTTGGGTGGCAGTATATAGGTTGTTGGTAAATATTATGAAGAGGAGGGGCCCAAGTATGGAGCCTTGTAGTACCCCTGTGGTGAATGGTAATAGTGGGAAGAGGCTGTTTGCCCATTTAGTGGCCTGTCGTCAGTCGGATAGATAACTGTGAAACCATGTTAGGGGTGTGGTTTTGAGATTGTAAGTGGCAAATTTGTTGAGGAACAGCTGATGGGACACTTTGTCAAAAGC
The DNA here is from genome assembly GCF_019279795.1 of Protopterus annectens. Taxonomy (NCBI): domain Eukaryota; kingdom Metazoa; phylum Chordata; order Ceratodontiformes; family Protopteridae; genus Protopterus; species Protopterus annectens. The sequence goes on along the minus strand of NC_056750.1, from coordinate 355,824,315 downwards.
TTTTGACATATCTAAGAAAATGGCTGAGACTAGTTGTCTCAACCTATCCATAGCAACCATAAAGCTTTCCTGGACTCTTTAGACCATAGGGGAAACTAGGGATGTTAGTCTCCATCTAGCCTTCAAAGCTTAAAGAAATGGCTCAGACTTCATCAGACACCCTCCCCTTTTTATTCCATATATTCCAAATAGGTAAATCAAGTTAACTAACAATTTAAAGGGAAGGAGTCAGTATATTACAAGCTATCCATAGCAATCATAAAGCTTTCCCAGACGCTTTAGACCATAGGGGAAACTGGCAAGGGAAACTGGCAATGTTAGTCTCCTTCTAGCCTTCAAAGCTTAAAGAAATGGCTCATTGTACATATTATGAATCATAATGATTTATCTCCAAATGTTTTCAACAATGAAGGAACCAAACTTCCTTTTCAGTCTGTGAATGTATATCAGCATACGGGCACAGGAAAACATACTTAGGTACAAATTTCAGCAGGCCCAGGAGTGGGAAATCAAAATGCAAAGGGGAAAGTTTTCCATCATGGAAAGGAAAGAAAAGGAATGTGCAGAGATAAAAGGTAATTCCCCTGATTGTGACTTTAAAATTGTTAACTTATCACATCGACTGCTTGACTCTAACGAAATTCAAGTTCTTAGAAAAGGATGGTCTTTTGTGCCTTCAGCTCGTGCAGGTATTTTGTTAGGAGGTTAAACTTGAAGTTTGTGTATTAAAATGACAATGAAAATAAATTTAAATGTGGTTTGAATAAACCCAACTGTTTTAACCCTCCATTAAGACCTGAATTGGAGGCTTTTCAGAGCATTATGGAAAAACAGCTGAGAAACCCATAAACAAATTCTTTAATTTAAATAAAGATCAATACCTTGCATTAAATGGAATAAAAATAGCAATAATATTGTGATATTAAAAGCTGCCAAGGGTAATTCTTTAGTTGTCCTTGACAAAGATGTTTATATAGAAACTATGAATGTTATATTAAAGGATGAAAACTATTATAAAAATGTGACTTTGAATTTTATTAAAAAATCTTACAGTTTCATAGATTCATTAATAGAGGAGTGGCTATGTGATAGCAGGATTGAAGCTAAAGAAGCTAGCTTTTTATCCAAGAATAACCCCAGAATCAGTAAGATCTTTGGCCTGCTCAAAGTGCATAAAGCCTTAGATTGCCCACCGCAGAGGCCTATTGTTGCCAGTGGTGATAGCAAGACAGAGGCTATGACCATATTTATTGACAAAAAGTTACAAAAGGTGGCAGAAACCAGCAAGACCTATATATGTGATACTTTTGCCTTTACAAAAATTATTAAGGACATTGAGGTATGGGAATCTGATTATTTGGTTACTATGGACATCAAGTCCTTGTTTACTGTAATACCAAACACTATTGGTGCTGAGTATGTTAGAATGTAATTATTAAGCTCTAAGTTCTATGATGCAGATGAAGTTTCATTGATTTTAGAAATTTTGGATGTTGTATTATCATATAATTTTTTTTAATTCAATGGGTCTTTTTATCAACAAACACATGGCATTGCTATGGGGGCCACTATGGCCCCTAGTTATGCCAATTTATTTATGACAGCTTGGGAAAAGGAATATATCATGAAAAATGAATATTATTGCCATGTTTTATATTATGGCCATTTCACTGATGACCTATTTTTTATTTGGAGAGGTGACCAAGATGGGTTGTGTTTTTTAAGTGATGTTAACAATGGTTGTGAATATTTGCGTTTTAGTTTTAGTTATAATTTAAAGGGTATTCACTTTTTAGGTGTTGAGGTCTATAAGAAAGGAAAGGAGCTTCTTACAAAAATGTATAAAAAGAAAATTCAAAACAATGCTTATTTAGAGTATGGTAGTATGCACCCCATAAACATGAAGTATAATATTGTCAAAGGGCAACTGAAAAGGATTAGTGATTTAACAGACTGTGATGATTTATTCCTTGAAGAAGGTATAGCCTTGTGTGGCAAATTTATGGTTAGGGACTTTCCTGAGGACATTGTTAAAGAAAAATGTAATGTAATTAAGCACAACAGGGGCAAAATAAACAAACAGAATAATACTGATAGACAGTATCAACAACAAAAAAACAATAATTATGAGACTGGGATGGTTGTCCCATATTCATTAGATGGTAAGCAAATTAAGAATTTGTTAAGAGATAACATCTTAGGTAGCTTCCCAGATGTTAGAAAAGTGGTAGGTGATGTCCCCACTTTTATAAATAAAAAAGGAAAGCATTTTAAAAATATTTTCAAGATAAAATATTTTGGTAAAGAAAAAGAAATTGTTCAGAAGTGTTTTAACTGTAGTTATTGTAAGTTGTAGCAGAAATTTATGTCAGCAACACTAGAATCAAAGTGTTATTAATGTTTGTAGATGTAAATATGTAGTTTATTTATCTCTTTGTTCTGGATATCCCTCATATTATATTGGTAGAACTACTAGGGAGTTTTATAGGAGAATACATGAGCACCTTTATGCTATTAAAAAGAGGGATAGCGCTAACGCATGACGAAAGCATTATAGTGCTACTAAGTGAAAAAGGGGTGCCTAGATTTCTAGTACTGGATAAGGTACTGGATTTTGACAATAAACTTGAAGCAGAAGAATAATTAGATTAGAAGGAATAATGCTGGATAGTTAAATTGAGCACAAGTATTCCCCCTGGCCTCAATGAGAAAGACAATTTTAAAATTTATTTAAAAAGAAAAAGGTTAAAACATTAAACATTGGCAATATATGTATGCAAGTATTTACAGATTTTTACCATTGTTTTTTTAAACTGCATTTGAACTTGAACTTATAAAGATATCTTTAAACTGTGTTGTTGAAATTAATTGAATGATTATTCAGTTATTTAATTGGTTTATTTGTATAAAAGATGTGTTTTGTTTCTTTCTCATTCAGTCTGAGGAAGTCTAGCATTAGAAGAAAGTGCTTACTGAATGAGCTGTCTTGATGGAACATTAAAGAAGCTGTTCTGTGACGTTTCTCTTTGTTTTTACTTCTATGTATCTGTTTACACACCAGTATAGTGTGGCCGTATAAATTTCTTCACATTCAATTGATTTAACTGGGTTTGGTGGAGATTTGAATCTTGACAGTGTAACTTCCTACCTCGAGTAGGTTGTTTGTCTTAAACTTATAAAGATACTTTGGGTGGAAGGAATCTCTAGTTTTAGTTTTATTTTTATTTCGAAAGAGACTACTTTGGGATTATACCTGACAAGTGATGACGATATGCAAGGTATGGTGCAAGATGCTCCCATATTAGTATAGACAAGATCCAAGATGTTATTCCCCTAGTGGGTGCTTTGACTAATTGTTCCAGGGCATTTGTAATGACAAAGTCCAGGAATCACTGTGCTTATGCATGGGAGGTGGTGTCCCAGTCTATAGTTGGATAGTTCAGATCACCTAGGAAAATAGCATTGGGTATAATACTGAGTGATTCTAGTTGTGGCTTTGTGGTCATAGAGGGAGTTCTACAGCTAGCTAATATATGATTGGGGACCTTTCTTATTGTTATTTGTACAAGATGAAGCTCTAGTGCATTCTGCTGCTTTAGCAGCCTTGATGCGAGTCTCTTCTGGATGTAGATTGATACACCTCTACCTTTTTTCCCTCCTGCGCAGTAGTTGGTCTAAACATGTGGAAGACATTATAGCTCTGCACAGCCAGAGTGCTCTCCATTATTTTAAATCATGTCTCAATCACTACACAGACATCAATGTCTTCCAGGGCTTGTAGGGAGTGGAAATTTTGTTCAGGCTCCTAGCATCGATCAGTAACACCTTTGTATTTCCATATGCTTCTTTAATTATGTCAGTAGGTTTATCAGGTTAGCTTTGCCTAAAAAAGACAAGGTGGGGTGGACAACGTCTATGCCTATAACTGAAAACCTAGAAAGGACAGATGCAGGCCATCCCTGGCAAAGCAGCATGGTCTATCATTCATATCTTCCCAGGCTGACAAATATTGGTCTCCCTTTGAATGACACCTAAAACTTAAGTTAGATATTGAAGTCATGTATTTTTTTGCACATATCACACCATTGTCCTTAGAAAATGTAGAAAGATGCTCACTGATAGACTAGCCTTGGACACATTGAGTCTGAGAGCTCCATTATGTCTCTCTTCACATAATGCAGGGAGGTATACCTCAAGTAATTGATATCAGCATAAACTATAACTGAGTCATACTGCTAGTTGTTCAGGGACTTGAGTGCATGTGTGATCTGACAGATCCTGGCACCAGACAAGCAACTAAGCATCACACTTTCCTTGCTCAGCCTGTTAACTGACACATCTGTATGTCTTACAATGGAGTCACCTATAACGATAATGTTTGGTTGGGTTTATGACTGTCCTATGGGCTCAGCACTGGTAACTTTGGCACTTCTGGTACTGTGTGAGGAAGTAGGCTTAATGTTCTTAGTTTGAGGTTTAGGCAAGTTAACATTTAGAACCTCAGCATATGTTGATTATGTGCTTTGTGATGGCCTTGGATATGTGTGATGTGTGGTGTACTGCTGAAAATGTTGGTGTCTGAGTTTACTGTGTATGAGATTTTTGCCTCCAAGGGTATTATATATTTACATCTCTCACACGCTGTATTATGCTGTTTAAGTAAGAGGGGATTGTCAGACAACATGAAACAATTCTTACATCGTCTGAAGATACTCATTTCATTCAGCCTGGCTTGAGAAGATGTCGGGAAGTGCAGGTCCATGGTCCATTGTACTGAGAGGAATGACTCTGGGGGCAGGGGTAACTAGAACTGCTTTCAGTTTTAGAATGATGTTTGTGCGGGCTTGCTACTTGTCCATTCTTGGAAACAGCCCTGTACAGCTCTACAGACTCCTCAACTAATCAATATCCCCACTTTCTCTGAAATGAGGATCGGCGATGACATTGTATTGGATTGAATCCCCTCTTCTCATCTCTCTGAAATACAAACAACTAGGATTCTGTCAGATCTATCAGCAACCACTATGTATCCTTTCTTATCACGTATCCTTTGACTGAGGTCCCACTGGTTAATGTGTTCATCAGATTTATAATTTACAAAAAAATCTAAGCCATCAAGAGGTCAACTGTGTTACTCAGTCCATGCACTACCATATTTTATATAATCATTCACAGTGGATGACCCACTGAACTACTTTGTTGAACACCATCCATAATATCCTTGCTAACCCAGCACCCTTAAAATCTTTTATTGTGGTGAATGATGCACTCAGTAAAATTACTTACATTCTCTAGAGATAAAATGTGGCCATTATATAGACAGCTGAACTCCCTTACCATAAATAAATGAATATAGGGCCATATGGAATAAAGTAAAGATAGGCTGTCAAACTAAAATAAATCCTTTCCAACAATACAAGACAGACTGTTGATTCCAAAAATGTTTTTGGGAAACTATCAATCAACTTCTTTGTCTGGGTAAACAATCAGTACCCTCCACCCACCAGATAAACCTGACTCCACCATTGCTGAACTTTTTTGAAACCATTTCAGATTATCCACCCCTTCATAACCTATCCCAAATTATAACACCACATTCCCTGGATAATATAGTGCACACTTTAGCTCACACAGCATCAATTGCCCACGTATTGGAAATCCACTGTCCAAAGTCAAAGAGGAAGGGTTCCCAAGAAATGATTTGATTTATATGAAATTCATTAGGCTTGCAGTTCACCACTTGCTATTCCTCTTACAATCTAAAAAAATCTGAAGCATTTGAAAAGGCAAATCACCCCTTCATTTGAAAAGAGATTTTCTCTTATCTCTCTAAAGATGGACTATCATTGAAACTAGCAGTTATAGACACTTACCTATTCTTAACATCCCATTTATGACACCTTAATATCTATTCAGTATGCAACTCTCCCAACTTACTGATTTTAACAACTTACTTTGTAATGTTCACATGGATTTTGTAAAGGTTTTTGCGTCGTCATCACGATTCCATCTGTCACAAATTTGTACATGAAGGCCTAGAAGGGTATTCCTGCGTTGTTCTTTGATTTGTCCAGTGCGTTGACATGATTCGCCACATCTGTCTAATTGTATGCATTACTGCTATCAGTTTCAGCAGTACTGCCCTTAGATGTTCTGTAGCTATCTGTACTACTGCTGGCAAAGAAAACCTCTGGATCTCAATACTGAGTCCTGCCTTATTCGGTCAATATGTAGACTATCTCCTGTCCACTGCATGGAGCTATAAATGGTAGAATATGAACATAATGCTGCTCTTCTGCTTAGTGATAAATCTTTGTTACAAACATGTCCAAGATCAAGAGGGGGTTCTACAAACTTAATTAATGACTAAGAAACTCCTATGTTTTTCTTAACATAGGTCAAATCAAATCAATACTGCCCTCTAGTGCCCATTGCTCTTTGAGCTCTCATCAGTTCAAACAATGGGATTCCCACTGAAAAATTGATTTGGTCAAATACCTGGATGTCACTCTAGATCAATGGCTGTCTCATACAAAGACTCTGTCATTACAAGATGCAGCCAGAGGTTTGCTATCACAGTCTTTCAAGCTGCCAGTCTTGGAACCCATAATCCTGAGACCATAATATTGAAAGACCAAAATGCTGAAGACCATAATATCAAACTCTTAGACTACCCCACCCCCGGACACACACAGGACCCATGTTAGCACCTGTTCCTAGGTCAACACCCCTTCACTACCCATGGTAGCACTTATACCTAGGTTTACATTGATGGGGGATTCGGTATTCAAGATTTTTTAGATGTTCCAGTCTACGACATTTCAGAATTTCTCAGGATTATGGTTTTAAGATTGTGGGCTATATGACTGTGCTGGTAAACAACAGCCAGTTGCTAGTATTCCTTTATTAGGGAAAAATGTCTTCTCCCTAATACAAGGCGCAGTCTTATTAGATCCTCATGATTCTCCTAAGTTCTTCTGTAGGAGTTTTATCCTCATGGGCTTCTCTATTATCAGTAAAAGAAAAATGAAAAAAATTCTACAAATGTGTTTTTCTACTGGCTTCATTCTGAATAGAGAACTCTACTGAATATCCTTCTCTGAAAAACTTGTCTCCCTTCTGCTTTGCACTTTCTTCACAAACCCCTACATCTCTTCCCTTCCTAAGACACTCTGCCCCCACCTAGATGTCTGTGTTGCACTGCGGCCAGTCCAATAATGAAAATGAAAAGTAATAACCACATAAACATGTTCAAACTGCTGTATATAGGCTCATCTGGTTTAATCTGTTCAACTTGCTTTTGGATGCCTCTGGTGATAGTGTAAAGGCAGCACAATAAAACAGCATGCCTGTGCCCCCTATTTAGGGTTTTTGCCTGCCCGCACATCCATGAGCTCTCTACATTCTATGCCCATGGTTGTGTAAATTATATAAAGACTGCTCAGAAAAGAAACTCCAGGACACACACACACACACACACACACACACACACACACACACACACACACACACACACACACACACACACACACACAGTTCAATATCAAATGACTGAAAATAAAAAGACTGAATACCAAAAAGACTGAAAATTCAAAATACTGAATGATGGAGTTTGCCCCTTCTCCACTGTTGTGTAATCTTGGAGTTGGTATATATAGTTAGCAGGAGGTGTGGGAAGCGCAGCCCCCCCACATGAGGGAAGCAGGAGGGCTTGCCTCTTGCATTAAAAATGTATTCAGTATCTTGAATTTTCAGTCTTGTTGAGATTCAGTCTTTTGATTTTTATTCATTTGATAGTAAACACACACACACACACACACACACACACACACACACACACACACACACACACACTCACTCACTCACTCACTCACTCACTCACTCACTCACTCACTCACTCATAAGTATTATGTTGTGAGCAAATGCTATGCAATCAGCTGGAACATTACTAATTAAAACAAAACCAAAAACTTCTCTATCATATACACAGTAAAACAAGCATTATTTACTTTGAATGGGAGAGACAGTTTTTCAGACAATGCAGACTACACTTGATCAGTGAAATGCACGTGCCAGCATGTTAATCAAGAGTTCCATATAGTACAATTAATAGATACCTCTGCTGCAAGCTTTTAGCAGAATGAGCTGTACAAGGGAGGTACATAATACAATGAGCTTATGTAAGACGACAACACTTGTGTTGCTTGCATGGGACTGTATTGTTTTATAAAACAGTTCTGATAGAAGATTGCATCTTTTTGTTGAAATTTCACTATGTCTGAATTAATTGTTTTGCAGATGTTCCCCTTTAATTTTTACACTGTGGAATTTTGAGAAGAGAGCAATACATTTTCCCTTTTATCTAAGTTTGTGTAGCCTTAGGGTTAGTATATGTAGACACTACTCCTGTGGGACAGCAGCCCCACTTTGTGAGAGTGCAAGAGGCTTGGCCTCTTGGATATTATTGTTATGTAGTATATGGGAATCTCCATAATGAGGATTTGGGTGGGTGCTCTTTGTTGTTATTAGACTTTGTAGTTAAAATTATTCACATCTTGATTATACAAGATGCAATTAATCATAGCAAATGCATTTATGAAAAAATAAGTCAAGTCTTTTTAACCACCCCTGCTGTATAATACTAATCATCACCATCCAACCCGGCTGTGGTGTTGGACTTACTGTTCCCAGTGGTTGAATAGTCCACTGGTTGTCTGTTCACCAGGCATGACCAGCAGTTGGGCTGGGGTTACTTACATGTGTAACAGTACCTGCACCTGGATGCTGAAACCTTGTTGCTTTGCCAGAGACAGTTTGTACCTGGCACCACTAGGATTTCAGCTGAAGGCAAAGACTCTTGCCTCCTCCTTAGTGCCTCTTTTAGGCAAGGTCTCAAAAACAAAATTGCCGACATGAAAATTGCCAACCATAATAATATAAGGGTTATGCTGCTAAACACTTGGAGCATAAACCAAAAACTGCACACCTTGGAAGCACTTTGCACTTATATCACTGGAGGATTTAAATGTCTGTGCAGTCACAGAAACCTGGTCCAAGACCTCACGGAGTACCCTGGCCTTGCAAGGCTACAATGCCTTCCACACTTTCAGATCGGAAAATGAACATGTGAGAACTGGAGGATGTGGTGTTTCTATCTATATTACAGATAAATTATCCTCCCGACTAGTTAGAATGGACAACTCCACGGAGCTACTCCAAGTTCAGATTACTGTGGGTAAGACACCCATTCAAGTCATAGCTAGTTATACATCCCCCTCCATGTGTCATGATGCCCAAAAAGCCTACTTGTCTAAACTGGATTCAATTCAGATTTTCCAAACACTGGTCATGGGGGATTTTAGTTATCCCACCATCAACTGGGAAGCCTACTCTAGCCCTAACTCACTATCGCAAAAGTTCCTTGACTTTGTTAACTCAAATGCCCTGGAACAAATTGTTCAAACCCCAACAAGAGGAACAAACATACTAGATCTGGTCCTCACTAACATGACAAACAGATGCACCACCATACTTGTCAGACTCTTATTAGTTAAAGCTGACCACAAATCAGTCGCCTTCAAACTGGCACTGACACCAGAACTCACAAAGGGCGAAGTCAGACTAAAAAACTTCACCAAAGCAAACTATAACATTCTAGGAGAAGGTATGAATGCATTCCAACCCCCACCATCAGCTGGAAGTGGTAAGTGCACCAAAGGTTACACTAAAGTCCTGTACAATCAATTGTATAAGAGTATAGACTCAGCTGTTCCAGAATCAAAGCCCAAGACCCAGTTTAAAAAATGCCACTCTGGTGGACATCCACCAGCATCAACAAAATTTACAACAAAAGCAAAAAGTTGCTGTCTTAAGAAAACTAAGGTGAGTCCCCAACAATGGAAAAACACCCTTTTTAGCATCAATAGGCAAATAAGACAGCATATCAAATCCTCTAAGGATAACTTTGAGAAAAACTTAGCAATCATAGCCAAGAATAATCCGTAAGACCTTTTACAGCTATGTACATAGCTTAAAAGGTGGGATCCAAGTTTGTGCCGAACTAGTGAGATAGCAAACCTGCTAGCAGACAGATTTGGCAAAAATTTCACTCCCTTAATTCCTCCAAATTTATCACAACTTTCCCCCCAACCCTACATATCCAAAAACAAGTCATTAAAGCCTTGTCTAAGGCATAAAACACAACCTCTATGGGACCAGTTGGCATCCCAGGCTGTCTTCTAAACAAACTAAAACATGAACTAGCATCACCCTTAAGTAACTTATTCAATTACAGCCTAACCAGTGGCTTTGTTCCTGCAGAATGGAGAACATTAACAGTCATTCCCCTCCACAAAGGTGACTTAGCAACAGACCCAGGGAATTATAGACCCATAAGTCTGACCATCCTCATCTGTAAAGCCATGGAACGTATCATCATGGACCTCATAAATAAAGACATAGGCGACCTCCAAACCCTGGATCTGACCCCATTCAGCTTCATCAAGGGCAGATCTGACTGTTAAACCTGGTAATTTTTTCAAAAATATGACCAGGGCCACTGACGAGGGCATATATGTGCACACAGCATACCTCAACTAAGCAAAGGCCTTTGACACAATCCCACACTCAGGCATTACCGACAGACTTAGCAAACTGAATGGGAATGCCTTTGTTGTAAGATGGGTTGCCAACGGGTTCACAAACTGGTCACACACTATCAAAGTGTGTGACTCCACATCAACCAGCAGACCTGTGACCAGCAGGGTGCCACAAGGGTCAGTGCTAGGCCCACTGCTGTTTGGTATATTTGTATATACTTCTCAGAAGTTCAGGACAAAACTAAGGGGCTATGCCTAACCAAGTTTGCAGACGACAGCAAACTGGGTGTAATTACTGAATCCCCAAATGATGTCAGTATACTTCTGGATGGTCTTACCCAGACTAATGACTGGTGTTTTAGTCACAGTCTCAAACTGAATGCAAAGAAATGCATCATTATTCCCGTCCGTAAAATAATGTCTCTTCACACTATCAAATTAACAAGAATACCCTGAGTACCCACAAAGTGGTAAGGAATGTGGAATCACAAGTAGACTGCGATCTTATCTCTGACCCCCATGTGTCTACTGTAGTAAGGAAGGCTTTCTGCATAGTATACTTGATTAGCAAATACATCGCCTCTAGAGCAAAAGAGGTTATAACCCCTCTCTACTCATCACTAATCAGGCCCATAATCGAGTATAATGCCCCTTTCAGCATGTACTGTACAAAGCACCTGCAGCAATTGGGGAAACCTCAGAGGTTTCTAACTGAGAAGATCAAGGGACTCCAGCATGTGCTTTACACAGACTGACTAAACTCCCTGGCACTATACTCAGTATCATATAGACTTCTTAGGGGAGACATACCTGGCTTAAAGAACAATCTCTGACCCATACCTAATGAATCTGCTGCACATCTATAAATCAAGCAGGACTATAGCTACCCATTCCAGGGACCTAAATATGGCCTGCGACTTGAATTGCACATGCTGGAGAGACAGGCTTGTCTCCCAGCAACTGACACATCTTTGGAATAGGCCACCAATTTATGTGAAGCAGAGCACCTCTATGACACTGTTCAAAAGGAACCTGGACAAGTAGATGGGGCACCGTAAATGCTTACCGAGGATAGCACCCACGACTCTCCTGGACATGGGCAGTCATTAATAAATACAATCCTGGGTATTGACTAGAGTATCTATGGTAATATATTGGGATGAAATGGCTTGGCTTGAAATGACCTCCAGGTCGATAGCTTAGTAAACTCCTATGATCCTACGATCCTACTTCATAGCGAGATGGCACGTACTACATCTACAACTTTGCAAGTATGCATTTCGACACTTAAAAAAATCCTCTTTATTCCCACTGCATTTATGCATTTCATATTCTTCAATATTTCTCATCCACTTCCATGTAAATTTTAACAACTGCTGTACATTAACGAGTCATCTGTCCCTTGTTTTCATAAACAGTTCTTTTGCATTCTTTAAAGTAATGCAACTGATTGCCATGAATATGTATGTCTAAATGCATTTGAAACTAAGACGAGAGCTATAGCTATTTTCTCCCCAGTAATGTTCTATTGTTCTCATCATTAGTGCTAACTCACGTTGCAGAGCCGGCAATTCTAAGGTTACAGTCCTTGTTTATAAGTGTCTGCTTTGAAATATAAAAAAGTTGAACAAGTAACTCCTCCTGATGCGTTTATTGACAACCATAACCACTCCACTCTGGGGATGCTTTTCATAATGTGCTTTGTACAATAACTGTGCATGTAAAACACGATTGACATTTAGTCTCCTATATTCATTATAACCACTGAATGTTTTACCACAGCCACTCAGGAGATTGGGCATAACTGCTTATGGTTGGCCATTGTTCACCCTACACTGAAACTGAAGGGGCTAATCAAGAAATTTCTTTAGAAATTTGGCCAAATGGAGAAAATACTGCTTCTTTGTCATAATTTAATACATGGAGTGACAGCATGAATTCTGATAATTTCAGATATCAGTCTTTGCTTGAACTTACAGGCTGTATGAAAAAAATATTTTCCCAATCAGATTAATTATTTTACAGATAGAGTAAGTGTTCATTTTATTCGGGACACATTTTGTATGATAAATGGACACAATAATGGGCGTCTATTCCAGAAGTACTAAACTTGTACTGCCATCTGCATACTATACTTGTTTGTATTACAGTATCTTAAACTGACCATGCGCCAACACTGGGAATACTTCCTTCTGAAAATTTTCCATTTACGTTAGGTGACATGAGTAGCTGTCTGTATGTATGTGGACTAACTTCCCAATCATTTTCTTTCAGAGCAGCATTCTTTTTGTTGTACATAGCAGTAGTCTAGTTGTCTTTCTGCATCACAAGCTGTCATTCTGCTGTATTATGACTGTCATTCCACAGATTTGTTCTTCCATTTAGAATATTCAAGCCTTTATTTCACATCTGTCTGTCTGTCTATCTATATCCAGACTTATCTGTGGGTTACTCCTAGATGATCCATGAATGTATGGTTGACAGTTGTTCTGCCAAGTCCATTTGGTCATAAGATCAGCTGCTTAATGTTGCCAGTGTTAGTATTTCCAAAACTAATGTGTGTGTGTGCATACATAAGTAACAGAGGGAGTTGGGATAAAGAGGGGGTTTATCCCCCTGCAAAAGTGATGATTATTGAATTTTATGCTGTCTGTGTATTGACTGTTGCCAGTTGAGTGTGCCAATTATTTTTTGTCAATGAAAAGTGCTACAATGCTTTGTAGAGAGAACATCTTACATAAATATATATACTGTATACTATATACTAGAGATCATCAGTATAACTCACAGTAAAATCAATTTAAATAATGAGGCTCCCTTGAATCATAGTTCCAGCTTGTACTTGAGGACCCCTTGCACTCAAGACCCACTGATTTATTTATTTATTTTATGGCGCCCCTTCTTCTTCATTCTTTCTGGCTTACCCCAGAGCCCCTGTATATCACTGGATCCACCTACGTCTCCCTCCACACTATCGCTGTTCCAAGGCTGGGGCTGGTGCAGAACCCAAAGGCATCCTGGGGAACTGTGCTGTTTACTGCTTCTGCCAGGGGATTGTTTTCATTTATGACCTACCCCTTGCTCCCTCCTCCATGTTTGCCTGTTTATGTCTGTGTGGTATTCCCATCTAGGGACCATACTTTCCCACTTGGAATGCCCCTCTATAAACAACCTACTTCTCCCTGCCAGTGCCTCATACACCTCAGGATGCTTAGAGCATAGTTAGGGCTTTATCCCTGTATGTCATGGTGCTGACAAGATCCCCTCATTTCTGATCAAGTAGATACAAGTTAAAATAAAAAGAAAGCAGAATCGGTGCATTTGGTTGTTCAAAATAAAATCTGCATTTACAGCAGTAACACATTATCTCTGTTTTCCACTGAAGACGTGTGGATAAATGCTGTAACAGCATTTTATACATTTCTGAGTGCAGCACTAACACATTATCTTTGTTTTTCACTGAAGACGTGTGGATAAATGCTGTAACAGCATTTTATACATTTCTGAGTACCACGTTTCTGATGGTAATACAAGTTCAGGTACTGTGTTGTACTGTAAGAAGCATTTCAAACTGTTACATGCTATGAAGCACGGAGCAGTCACTGTATGATTTTTATCTTTAAAGATTATTTAGTGGTCTTCTACCTGATCTGAAAGGCAATGTCTGAGCTTGTTCTATTTAAACGTCTCTGCTGGAGAACGTCTATAGGGATCCATACCTCTCAACTGTCTAGTATTAACCAGCAAATTCTGAAGGTTGCACTGAAATAGCAGGGTGCTGCAAACTTCTAGGTGCCCCCCTTAAATTAAGATGTTTTTGTTCAGTTTGACCCAGCTATGACATTATCAGCTCACTGCCACAATGTCATTAAATTCACTGCCGCATGACACTGTAAGCAGTAGAGCTAGGGAGAGGCTAGTCAGAAATTAAAAAAAGAAAAAATAGGCAATAATCTTAAGCAGGGTCACTACACTGACATCCTTGTTGCTGTCTAGCCATAAACACATGCAGGGAATGTGAAAACAAAGAAGTTATGTTTATTTTAATAATAACTATCGGGACTTAATGGTCTGACCAGGCAAGATAGAAACAATGACTTGAAGCAGAAACTGCAGTCAGGAAACAAAGAAGACCACTTGTTTAAGCAAAGACGCGTGTACACTTCAAGGATTATTTACTGAAAAATGCACACATCTCTCTGTACTGCATTGTAATGAAATGATGTGTACATTACATATGTAAAATATATAATATCATCTAAAGCCAAAGTTTACTTGTGGTCTGCAGAGTAATAATGTACTCTGATTTATGAACATATTTGGAGAATAGTGGAGTTGTGGGAAATTGGGCAGCAGCAAACTAGGAATTAACATTTTTAATATAAGGTACACACTGGACAGCACATTCTTTTCCTTAAGAGGTGCCAGTTTTTGGCATATTGCGTCAGACATTATTGCATCTTTGTTATCAGGTGCACAGCCTTGGCATCCCACCATTTGTATTATCTACTTATTCCTTTCTGCTTAGCTCATTAATCCTAGTTTGTTGCTTGGCTTTTATATTTTTGTTTCTTAGCTTAACATGCTAAATCATTTTGTTGCCTGTAATAAGTTTATGCACTCGGGTGATAAGTAGGCTTGCCCTATTACACATCTGTATTTGGACAGCCTGTTAGTTTTTTGTATTTTAATTTCCATTTAATCTTAATGTAGTATTTATTTTATTGACAGCTGTAGTGGGAAAAACCTTGCCTCTAGATTATTGTCACCATTGAAGTGATACTTCAACCCCATGTACAAAATTGAGAAAAAGGGGTTGTAGATGGCTGGATAGATTTTAGCATGAGTAAGGAAGTTGTGAAATTTCTCTGGTTTGCCTAGCCTCTACCAGTTTCCTATGAAACAATGCAACTTTTGTAACATTGAGCACAATGTAACTTCCACTGTTGGCTGCTTCTGCAGTGGTCTCCTTTGCTGGTCTCTCCCTCAGAACAATTCATTGATTTATGTTTTCTCTGTGTTTTAGTCTGCATTACAATTCATTGTTTTGTCACTCTGGTTTTCATACTTGTGTTTCTGAATGGTGTATCCCACAATCCTATTGGAACTAGGAAGCATTATACTATTGGGTATGCAAATTGCATGGTAATGAGCTGTGTGGATTTTATACCTGATGTACCTACAGTTCTTCATTATTGTTCAGATTATTGATTTCTGCAGGTTGAGAGGAATGCCCTCAATCATTTAAGTTGTTTACTTATCAGACTATAGGCTATTGGTAGAGTTTTACTTCGAATAAACAGTCTTATCAAATTTCATCTACCTACTCGTGTGGTTGACCTAAAACTGTATAACTCATCCAACAAAGCTGGAAGTACAGTCATTACTTGTTAAAACCATTTCAGATAACATAAAAATGACATCTGGTATTGACAAATTTGCAAAAACAACATCTGAAGCAAGAAACTTGAAGAATCAAGAAAATATCAAACTTGGAGGGGAATGTGATATAAAAGTAATGGAACAAGAAGGAGTATATTATATTTGTTTTATTTACTTATTTAGTTTATTGACCAGGTAGTGTCTGGACTAGAAGCCCGTTTTCAGTGGAGGCCCGGAGAGAAAAGCTCCAAAGAAGATTACAATACTATTTAAAATTTACATATGCCAGTTACAGCAAATGAGATAAACAGACAATAATACAATTGCAAGATTCATCTTTAGAAATAACTCACTTAGGAATGGTAAGGAAATATTATACAATATTATGCATTTGTCAAAGCATTCCAAAGAACATAATCTATTTTTCACACAATTAAGAAGTCCCCCCCAAAATGAGTGGTGTAAGAAGGATTCAAAAGCTAGGAGACAGAGAGAAGGTAGTGTAGGAAGGATGCAATAGCCAGGAGATATTGAGAAAGATAGTGCAGAGGAAGGATTAGTTGTTTATTGAAGTATTTAGCCAGGGTGAGAACAGGAGCAAAACCTATATTTAGAGAAATGTTCTTTTAGAGTCTATTTAAATGTATGTTTCATTGATGGTAAGAATGTGTTGTGGAAGGGAGTTCCATAGTTTGGCAATGGTATGAGAGAAAAGGGAGGTGCCATAGGTGTTTTGGGCTTTATTAACTTTTAGCAATATTTTATCAGCTGACATAAGGTATGTTAGGTTTCTATAGGGCTGGAGTAGACCTGATAGTGATGGGCAGTTGTCAGATTTGTATAGGACTGTATGAGCGGTTAGAAGTTGATTCAGGGTAAGAAGATGAGGGAGCGCAAGCCATTTTAGCTGAATTAATGTTTTACAATGATGAGATCTATGAGGTTGATTTGTAGCAAATTTAGCAATTTTGCTGAAGCAGGATTCAAGGCTATTTAGGTCAGTTTTTCAAAGATTGGTGAATGTTTGAGAGCAATAAAGAAGGGAAGGTAGTAGATGGGTTTGAGCTGTTGCGAGTCTGGCTTGGTTACAGAGAAATATTTTTGCCCTGTACAGTGAGACCAGTTTGGCATGCACCTTTTTAATGGTAAGAGCAAGGTATCTGTGAAACGTGAGTCTGCTGTCAGTTGTAATGCCAAGAAGCTTTGTACGATCAACTGGCTCTATAATAGTACCATTGGAAGAGGAGATATAGATAGGAGGTGGACTATTAGATGTTGGGTTGTGGTCTTTTTGGGGTTAAGTATAAGTTGATGGTGAGTTAGATAGTCTTCTATATTATGGAAGGCTGCTTGGGTTTTTTCTTGGATTACATTGATGCAGGAGGCAGAGCAGATTAGGGAGGCATCATCTGCATATTGTACAATAGTGTCTGGGTCAGCTGCAGCATAAAGGTCATTAGTAAAGATAGTGAACAGTAGTGGACCAAGGATTGAGGCTTGTGGGACTCCAATCCTTATAGGGAACTGGGGGAGAGCTTATTGTCCCATAAAGTGGCTTGTTTTATTTCAGACAGGTAGTTATGAAACCATTTTAGGATTTCAGGGCTGGAGTGGTAGGTGGCTAGTTTGTTAAGAAGTATTTGATGTGATACAGTATCGAATGCATTCGACATGTCTAGGAAGGTAGCAGAGACTAGTTGGCTTTTGTTTTTAAGATGATGTACAGTATCAGTAAAGCTGATAAGTGATGTAGTGGTACTATGCCTGGGCCAGAAGCCATCTTGTGTCTTGGATAATAGATTATTGACAGGAAATGGTTTAATAACTGTTTGTGTACATTTTTCTAAGATTTTGGAGTGGAGACAGAATGGCTATGGGCCTGTAGTTAGATATATCAGTAGGGGGACCACTTTTATGTAGGGGTACTATGTGAGATATTTTCCAGAGGTATGGTATGTACTGTTCTCTGATAGAGTGGTTGATAAGAATAGATATAGGGTAAGCTATGGAGGGAGCCACTAGTTGAAGAAAGTCACCAGGTAGCTGGTCAGCAGCTAGTGTGCCGAGCTTTAGTTTGGAAATTAGCATTTTAATATAGTTGGTTTGGATTAGTTTGAGTTGGAGATGGGTAGTATGACTATTAGGAGTTTGAGGTATGGTAGGAGGTGCATTAGGGCTGTTGTTAATTAATGAGTTTATTGAGTTAACAACCCGCGGTAGTAGTGCTGCGGTAGCATTGTCGCCTCACAGCAAGTCGTTGTCGCGTTCGATTCTCAGCTAGAGCGTCTTCTGTGTGGAGGCATGTGTGAATGGGCATGCCTTCATTGAAGGTTGTGCATCAGGGCTGGTAACTCGGCATGTAAAAATCCACTACCAAACATTAGCGGACCAGAGTTCTGCTGTGGCGACCCCTAACCGGGATAAGCCGAAAGACACAACAACAACAACACTGAGTTAACAAAGTGTGAGTTAAATTGTGAGGCTATACACTCATTTTGGTTGGCCAGAGTTGGGGCTGGGGTTATAGATTTACCTGGGTTGAGGAGGAGATTAATTGTGTGCCAGAGTCTTTTAGGATTGTTCTGGTGTTTTAGCTGATTTGCTTGGAAGTAGTTTTTTTATTCTGTTTGGTTAGCTTTTTAGTTAGATTTCTAAGTTGCTGGTAATTAGTAAGGTCATCTTTGTATTTGCTACTTTGATAGTGTGACAGGCTCTATCTCTTTGTTTTAGGAGATGTATTGCATCTTTGATAGCCCGGGAAGCTGTTTGGATTTGGTACGTATTTTTCTTATGGAAGCTAGCTCATTCAGTATTTGTAGGAAAGAAGTATTGAAATACTGAACTGCACTGTCAAGTGGAAGGTTTTTCAAAGGTGTCCAATCATAATGTTGAAGTTGAGAGTTAAATATGGATGGAGAGAAATGTTTTTTATTGTGAATATAGCTGAATCAGTTAGATAAGAAAAACACCAAATAAACCAAGAAGACCAAATGCTGTAAATGTTTTCTAATCAAGTAGGTAGGGAAATAATCACATATTGTGTCTGAGAGACACCCAGTGTCATAATTCATATTGGACTTGTTAGTCAAACTCCAGTCTAGAATGGATTTTTCTTAGTGTGCTTGTCAATGCATGTGGGGTGGTTAATTCTTTGACAGAAATTATAAAGATTAACAAAATTTGTTGGGGTATTGGAAGAGCAGGTGGTCCAGTCAAGATTGAAATCTCCTAGTATTATAGTTTCATTGTGTAGTTTGTAGAGGCCTACTCTATGATGTTCTCAATATGATGGAGATTTTTAGCAGGGGGAAGGTAGATAGCTATGAAAATAATAGACTTATGGTTGTTTAGATCTAGGCGTGCTATTGAAATTTCCAAGTTAGAGATGTCAGGTGGGGTAAAGTTGAGGTGTACCAGATTAAGATTTCTTTAAACATAATGGCAATCCCTCTTCCATGCTTAGATATTCTGTCAGTTCTATAGATATTATAGCCACAAGGAAGAAAGTCTTCAGATTTGATATGGGGCTTAAGCCATGTTTCAGTAATCAGGAACAAAACCACGAATCACACCAACCAGATCTCTTGCTCCAATCCAAGCCCCTGTACTCGGGCAGAACGTAAAACAGTTAACCAATGTAAATTCTCAACTAAACAAAACGCAAGGCAGCAGTTTTGCTCGTGCAATATGTTTTAATGTATAAAATCAGTAAAACTCCAAATGGTTTTACTGATTTTATACATTAAAACATATTGCACGAGCAAAACTGCTGCCTTGCGTTTTGTTTAGTTGAGAATTTACGTTGGTTAACTGTTTTACGTTCTGCCCGAGTACAGGGGCTTGGATTGGAGCAAGAGATCATGTTTCAGTAATGACATATATGTCAGGGGAGTATAGGGCAACAGTGGCATGAAATTTGTGTACTTTGTTTATTAGGCTTCTTATATTTGCATTAATGATAAACAGGTCAGAGTTACTTGTCTTCAGAGGAAGTTAGGAGGTTTTTGTGGAGTTAGTTGAATTGTCAGTGCGAGGAGTTTGAGGTGGTAGGGGTGGGTGTATTTTGCGTGTCAGGCCTGGATTAGGGTGGATATCACATTGGAGTTTGATGTGGGTAAGGCAGTGAAGGGTAAAATTTTAATCTTGAAAACAGTCTATGATAAATATATATAGTGAAGTAGCAGTGTTGTGGGTATGAAAATACCCAAGAGAGAAGAGTAGAGTAGGGGAAATACTGTAGAGCTACGGGGAGATGTAGATCGTAGGTTTGGCATGCCAGTGCTCATCAATTACAGGTAGGGTTGGAAAGAGAATATAGGAGGAGAGCTTAGATTGTAAGGAGGTGGTATAGAGGGGTAGAGGTAGCAGGGCTGATAGGATAGGGAGAGGCATGGCATATTTTATTGGATACATTGTAGACTTTGTAGACTTTAGTAAGTGAGTGGAAGATTATGAGGTTATGTTTCTTTTAAGTTTGAGAAAAAGAATATGTGAAAAAAGAAGGGTATAGATAAAAGGGGTTGTAAGAGTGGAAAGGTAAAGATGTGATTGTGGGAGGTGAGATTAGTAATAGAGAGCAATATAGGTCAGTTGGGTTGAGTATGGGTTAGAATGGGTGGATGTTTAAGCTGATAGCATTGATTTGTTGCCTGAGAGGGTGTGGTTGAAGAAGGGGTGGGACTAGTTAACTATAAGTTACAGGATAATGGGGGTGGGTGGGAATGGGGGTAGGGGAGTGAAGTGAGCCTGAGCATAGTGAGGGTGAACAAAGTGGGGCTACACCCAGGCCGAGAATCAGCACGAGAGACAATCAATCACTCGCAGTAAGAAGAAAGCCAGGGATAGATATATACATTCCTTTAAAAAGATGAAGGGGCAGCAGTAGTGCAGGAACAAATGAGAACAAAGCTTATTAAGGAATATGTCAGAAGATTGAAACCAGCACTGAAATCTTCTTTGATATCTAGGAATAAAGTTCAAGATATGAATCAGCTTGACTGCCATGTGTTGATTTACAGCTTTGTGATTGACTGGCCCCCAAAAGTACTGAATCAGTTAGATAAGAAAAACACCAAACGAACCAAGAAGACCAAAAACCAGCGATAGAAAAATAAACTAAAAAAAACACTGGTAAAAGAAAGTAAGGCTGTTTGTGATATGCATGTTATTTCTTATGAAGTCTTCAGATGAATAGCAGAACAATAAATTGGTTTTATGCTAAAAAGCTGTGATCAAGCACTTGTTTCTTTTACCAGTGTTTTTTTGAGTAGATAAGAAAAACAATTCATAGCTATTAAATGCTATACCAAAACAGTACTTGTCAATATTATACATCCATTGGTTTGAGGGAAACATGGATCTCCTTGGATCTCCTGAAAATGGCTACATAAGTGACTGCGGTACTACATGCACATTTGTTTACATCATCATACTGAAAGCTCTAAACCATAACATCTTTCCTCAGCAAGAGGAATAAGGAAGGGAAGTGGCATGGAAATCCAATAATCAGAAGACAAAAACAGGTAACAACATAAACTGCAAAACATACATACATACATACATGCATACATACATACATACATACATACATACATACATAAATAAATAAATAAAGTATTTAAGGAATGTGACCAGAAAAAGAACATTAAAGTGGGAAATACAGAGACTACTGGAACAGCCACAAGTTGATCTAAAGATAGAAATGCTTAAGTTGAGGTAAACTTAAACCCAGTGCTGACAGATTAATAATAGCAGCTCAGCATATTGGATTGCATGTACAGTAGTTCTCAAAATCTATAGAAGAAGTAGGAGATACAGTCAAATATAGGTTTTGCAGCATAGAGTTAGAAACAGATGCACATCTTTTTGCAGGCTTTGAAATGCTTATGGATGAGTATTTGTATAAAAACACAACAATTTAACATGTTTATTACACTGAAGACTGTGTAAACATTATAAAATTCAGGTATCTTAGAGGCATCCAAAACCTGAACCAACAGTTAAAGAAGTAGAAATAATAAAACAGGTTATTTTACTTGAAAAGAATTGAACAAAAAACAGCAATGATTATCAACAATTGCTATACTCTGTGATTGTATTATTTTGTGTACTAAAACTGATTCTGAAATTGACCTCCAAATGGGGATATTCAACTGTCAAATATCATCTGGTTTCAGAAATTATCCACTGATAGTAAACATCTTTCTTTAAAGTTTGTATTAGGTGATCGGGGTATAGAAGTCAATTTTTAGGTGTGCATATTGAATGGAATATTAACTCAAAGAACATAGAAAGTGACGTACATAGGAAGAAAACGTTTACTAATAGTTATTTCAATAATAAAAGTAGTCATCCTTCATTTATGAAAAACAATATTTCCAAGGGACAATTCATATGGGCCATTAGAATGACCAGTAATGATAGAGCACAAGAGGAGTTTGAATATATAATAGAATTGTTTCAAAATAGGGGATATGATGGAAAATATTTAAAGGACTTGGGGGATGACATATTGAACAAAAGGTGTACTCAGTATCCACCCATATTAAAACATCCCTTTGTAAGTCTCAAGGTACAGCAGGATGAGAATAAGAGGTCAGTTTACAATTTAGATATGACAATAGGTAGTGGTGGAATCAGAAAAAAATCATTGGAAAATTTTAGAGGTCAATAATGAGCTATTCAAAGCAGTGGGTACCAAACCAAATTTTGTGTATATGAATAAATAGAATTTGAAGAGTTTATTGCAGCTGGACCATACTGGGTATATTCCAAACAGCTGGTACACATATAAGATCTCAGGGATGTTTAAATGTGGTAATTGTAACTTTTGCAGATACATTCTTGAGGGACTCTTTGTGTTATTACAATCTCTTCCTTACACTTTGAAAGTACCCAGACATTTTACTTGTAGAACCAAATGTGTATAGCAGATGCACAGCTTTTTATGTAGGTATGACTACCCAATTTGAAGGGATGAGGGAACATATGTACACTATAAAAAAGAAAGATGTACATAATGCTCTTTTTAAGCATATTTTAGAATGTACAAAATATAAAAAAAAAGTATTTTTTTCTATTGTTGAACAAGGCAGGTTACATTTAAGGGGAGGTGACTTTAAGAAATTTTTAGACCAAAGGGAAACCTTTTGGCAAAGTAAATTAGAAGCTGACAAAAAACAGGGTTGAATGAAACTATTAGTATTAAGTGTTTTTTAAGGGATTGAAAGTTAAAGTTGTATAAATAAATTTTTTTGATGCATTTTCTTTGATGTAACCATTTATACATGGTTTTATTTCAAAGTGTTTGATGTATTTAAATAATATGGTTTTATTGGTTAATTGAATAACTGAATGGGTAATTCGGGTTAGTTTAGTATAAAAGTGTTATTTAGAATGGAGAATTGTGTTCTGAAGAAGTCTGTGGATGAAAACGTTGAAATAAAAGTTTGTACACTCAATTGTTTTTTGTCCCAACTTTCTACATTGTCTTTTTGTGCCATTGGATCCAGTACTTTCATGTGGTTTTTAAATTATACGCATACATACACATACACACACTTTCATTCTCACACAGAAACAAATGGTGCCGCTAGTTTAAATTATATATTCATAGACACACCTACACAAACACACCTTCTCTCTCATACAGCAACACACACACACACACACACACACACACACACACACACACACACACACACACACACACACACACACACACAATCTCGCATATGAACTGAGCAGCTAGGTTAACTTACATACATACGCATACACACACTTTCATTCTCACACAGAAACAAATGGTGCCGCTAGTTTAAATTATATATTCATAGACACACCTGCACAAACACACCTTCTCTCTCATACAGCAACACACACACATACACACACACACACACACAATCTCGCATATGAACTGAGCAGCTAGGTTAACTTACATACATACACATGCATGCACACACTTTCGCTCTCATAGGTTCATAGGCAGGTACTAGGCTATTGGCCCTAGGGCCTATACAAGCCTAGCCAAAAAGGTACCCTGGCTTTTGCCACCCAAGACAATTATTTTCCTGTGCCCCTATCAAGCAGAACCACAGAAGTGATCCCCGGGGTGAATTTCCTATTACCCATCCAATCATCAAGACTTTTCTTAAAGAGTGCTAACGAGGAGCTCTGTTTGACATAGATAGGTAGTCCGTTCCAGAGTATGGGAAGTCACTGGGACAGGAATCTATCCCTCCAGCATGTTCTGTTTATTGTGGTGACAAGGTTTAGGTCTTTAGAGCGGGTAGCTCGGAGGGATTGGGATTTCTTTAAATGGAGCATGTCCAACACCTCTGGGTTTGACATAATTTTGTATGTTAGGTAGAGATCACCTCTGAGTAGGCGATATGCGATGGAGTAAAGCTGGAGTTTTTTGAGACGGTCTGCGTAAGGCATCTGTTTGAGGCCAGTAATCCTCTTTGTGAGGTATTTTTGTGGCCTTTCCAGTTGTTGTAGATGTCTTGTGAGGTACATACCAAAAAGGTGTTGTACTCTATAATGGGTCTAATGAGTGATGAGTAGAGGGGAACAATGACCTCTTTTTTTCTGGATGAGAAACCTTTTGTGATGAGGTGTGCCACGTAGAAGGATTTCCTGACCACTGTGGTGATGTGATTATGAAAGGAGAGACTACTGTCCACCTGTGTCCCAAGGTTTCTTATCACACTTTTGGTGTTAAGTAGGCTACCACCTATGTGGTAGTTCATGGGTACAGAGTTTTTACCAAAGGGGATGACAATGCACTTTTTGGCATTGCGCTTGAGACCATGTCTTTGACATCAGGCATCTGTCTCATTGAGGCCGTTTTGTAGAATGTCCACATCATTAGGAGTTTAGATTATGGCTCCTAGTTTGCAGTCAGCCAAAGACCTTCTGTGTTAGCTTATACTTCAGAGAAGTAGATACCAAACAGGAGAGGACCCAGGACTGAACCCTGTGGTACTCCACTTGTCACTGGTCTGAAGTCTGATTTGGAGTCTGCTACTTTCACAGTGTGGGTTCTGTCAGTGAGCCAGTTGGCAATCCGTCTTGTGACATAGGGATTTATACCTAGTTTAGTGAGTTTATCTATAATTCCAGAGTGGGGGATGGTGTCGAACGCCTTGGCAAGATCTAGATAGGCTGGGTGAACCACCTTACCCTCATCAATGACTTTGGTGACTACTTCAAAGAAGTCTATCAGATTTAGGAGACATGTTCTGCCTTTTACAAACCCAAACTGTGTGGAGTCCAGAGTTTGGAGATCTCTAATGTCTTTGTTTATGAGTTCCATGATGATACGTTCCATGGCCTTGCAGATGAGGCTCGTCAGGCTAATGGGGCGGTAGTTCCCGGGGTCTGTTGTGGCCCCCCCCTTTGTGGAGTGGGATACATTCAATGGGCACAAAGCCTGAGGTGAGGCTATGATTGAACATGGTACTTAGGTGGGGTGTCAGTTCATTATGTAGTTCATATAGAAGGCAGCCTGGGATGTTGTCAGGTCCCATGGATGCTGTGTTCTTGGCTTTCAAGAGTGAGGTTTTTACCTGTGCAGCCGTGATTACAGGAACTTTGCATTCTTCCAGTGTAAATATGGGCCCTTTAGGGGGTGAGAGGGGGGGTAAAGATAGCACTGAACCTATCTGCCAGGATGTTGGCAATATCAGTTGGTTCTGTATATTTAGTGTCATTGTGCTGTAACTCAGAGCAGATCTGAGTGTTGCCATTGAGATTCTTGACATAGCTATAGAATGCTTTGTGGTTGTCTTTAGAATCAGTGGCAATTTTGTTTTCATAACTAGCTTTGGAGGATTTTATGAGGGATCTCAGCTTCTTACTGAGGCTGACCAAGGAGTTCCTCCAATCGTGGGATTTTACTCTTTTTTGCAACAGTTTCTTTCTTCTGTTGTAGAGTTTGTTTATGGCTGTTTTTTATTGTTGTTGTTTTTGTATTTGTCCCACCCCTGGACCAGCTCTTCAAGTAAAGAGCAAAAAAAACAGCTTACAGAAACAAACAAAACCACTAGTTTAAATTATACACACACACACTCTCACTCACTCACTTTACATACATCCACGCATATACACATACACACACACTCATCTACTCGGAATGGCTAGGTTAAATTCCACAAGTTTTTACATCCATATTGACATGCAACACATGCATGGTTCTCCTTAAAGGAGAAGACGATGCTACCATGGCTGAGGTGTACCATCACAAAAATGCCATGCTTCCTGCAGTAAATAATCTGTACACCCACCCACCCCTGGACCAGCTCTTCAAGTAAAGAGCAAAAAAACAAAAACAAAAAAACAAACACAAAAACAACAACAATAAAAAACAGCCATTCCTTCAACTGTCACACCAATCAGGTGGCCATATGCATGACATGCTGCCCATCTCTCCTGCCCCAGCAATTCCAGTCCCATTTCTGTGCCCTGCCCCTCCTTCACATTTTATTAAAAAAAATCATCTCTTCTTTCAAACTGTAGCAAACTGCTTGCTACAAATATAGGAAACAGTTGCTACAATTTATACTTTGCCTGCACTAAGCACTACAGTGCTCAGGTTTTAGTTTGAAAAAACATCAAATCTCTTTAAACTGAATCAGGTTTGACTGCAAACAAAAGAGCAATCAGGATGATGGCTTACCCCCCCCCCCCCCAACACTTTGCACCCAGGCAGCTGCCCCTCTTCTCCACCTTAGCTATGCTACTGGATTTAAGAATAAATATGTTTTTCTTGCTGTTAGCCAGGCTGGTGCCATTTCAAGATGTGCATATAGGTAGTTCTTAATTAAGAATAACTCATGGTGTAAAGATGCTAATACCCTCAGTCATAAGTTGAGTATTGCATCTGTACCTACAGTTTTCCATTTGGGAGCCTTTCTTAAACTCGTCTCTGTCTCATTGACAGTTTTTTCATTTCATTTCATTTCATTTCTTTGTATTAGAATTTCTTATTTTGCATCTTTTCTCTATTCATTCTCACACAGAAACAAATGGTGCCGCTAGTTTAAATTATATATTCATAGACACACCTACACAAACACACCTTTTCTCTCATACAGCAACACACACACACACACACTATCTTGCATACAAACAGAGCAGCTAGGTTAACTTACATACATACACATGCATGCACACACTTTCGCTCTCTTACAGAAACAAACAAAACCACTAGTTTAAATTATACACACACACACACACACACACACACACACACACACACACACACACACACAGGCACACACACACACGCTCACTCACTCACTTTACATACATCCACGCATATACACATACACACACACTCATCTACTCGGAATGGCTAGTTTAAATTCCAGAAGTTTTTACATCCTATTGACATGCAACACATGCATGGTTCTCCTTAAAGGAGAAGACGCTGCTACCATGGCTGAGGTGTACCATCACAAAAAAAGCCATGCTTCCTGCAGTAAATAATCTGTACACCCACCCACGGACCAGCTCTTCAAGTAAAGAGCAAAAACTGTCACATCAATCAGGTCGCCATATGCATGACATGCTGCCCATCTCTCCTGCCCCGGCAATTCCAGTCCCATTTCTGTGCCCTATCCCTCTTTCCTCACATTTTATTAAAAAAATCATCTCTTCTTTCAAACTGTAGCAAACTGCTTGCTACAAATATAGCAAACAGTTGCTACAATTTATACTTTGCCTGCACTAAGCACTACAGTGCTCAGGTTTTAATTTGAAAAAACATCAAATCTCTTTAAACTGTATCAGGTTTGACTGCAAACAAAAGAGCGATCAGGATGATGGCTTACCCCCCCCCCCCCCCAACACTTTGCACCCAGGCAGCTGACCCTCTTCTCCACCTTAGCTATGCTCTGGATTTAAGTTTTCCTGCTGTGAGCCAGGCTGGTGTCATTTCAAGATGTGCATATAGGTAGTTTTTAATTAAGAATAACTCATGGTGTAAAGATGCTAATACCCTTAGTCATAAGTTGGGTATTGCATCTGTACCTACAGTTTTCCATTTGGGAGCCTTTCTTAAACTCGTCTCTGTCTCATTGACACTTTCTTCATTTCATGTAATATCTTTGTATTAGAATTTCTTATTTTGCATCTTTTCTCTAATCAAAATCTTTGTTGAATGCAACAAGGCCTTCATAGATCTTTCTCCAGAAGATGTTAATTTTCTCTGTTTTTATTGGTGCCCCAATTGTTGCCATCTTCATTATCAGCTCCCAGCATAACCTCTTTGGATCATACCTAAACTGGTTGCTTTATATCCTTTCTTTGTCTTTCACTCTGTATCTCCTAAGTTTTTCTGCCTGTGCAGAAATGTTTAAAGTATTTTAGAAATATAATACAAATCTTGATCTGTTTTTATACTGTGCTTTTTTTTTAGTACGTCGTACTTTCAAGAGTTCTTACGGATGATTTTCCTTTTCAGTATTCATCCAATAATGATACTTCTATTCTTCACTGTTTTACAGTTGCCTGTAAACTGTTTCCATGCTGGTATTCCATTTGTTCTTTTGACTTCCTTTACTACTTCATGCTTTCTTGGTAATGTATTACCCTTTGCAGTTGATGTCATATTCACTTTGGTAAATTTTGTCATATATTACTATATTTTCCATTTTTATTAAATCCTGAAAGACTTCCCTTAAATTATCCTCCTCATTCTAAGATTGTCTTCTATAATTTGCATTTGTCCTGGTCCACTTCAATAAACACACACCACAAATTACATTTGACAACCTTTATTAAAGTTCCATAAACATGATTGCTAACCAATAGTTATTACTTTCAACCAAAAGCATGACACAGGTGATAATAACATCCATGGAAGAAAACATAAAATAAAATAACCATAAGGGCAGCATAACCACTCACCCTTGAATAAGCAGTGTCCCCCAATTGCTCACTTATCCTTGCACTAACAAGGCAGCGTTACACCGCTCAACTTCAATTTATTGAATTACATCACCAACCAAATAAGCAGTTCTGCGTGCTTATTTTAACTTATCCACAGAACACCCGCTTGCTTTCCTTCACAACTTATTGAATTGCACATCCAACACGAGAGGGGGAACAGAAGAGGGCAAGCCTGCCCTTCTTCTCCACCTGCCAGCCTAACCAGGCTGCTCCCACCCGCACCAACCAAACTTCCCACAACCTAAACCCTATTAAAGGCATAAAGCCAAACATCATTCAGTGTACCCAATCCTGCCTAACCAAACTGTATCCATGCCATCACCTCTCAAACCCCATCACATCAACAAAACTATTCAGTTACCTAAACAGCTAAAACAAACCCTCTACAATGCTAAAATAACAACCATAAACTCAAAGCCTAGTATACCCATAGTCTGTTATGCAACTACCATACCACTAAAAGTTTGTAATTACTCTCGGAATCTATACCTCACTAGACAAGTAAACCCTGAGCCCATTGCCACTTGAAACGATGCAAGGTAATAGCATACACTCCCAACATATTGAAGCCTGTTTGCTGCCCAATAAAGCAATAATCACCTGAAATCACTTTCAAATCCCATTTAATAGCAATCTTGCCATTACACCAATACCCATGTAACAAGCTTCTTACACCACCATCAAGGTCTTAAACAGTATGACCCCAAATGCACCACAAACTGTAAAACCAAGCCAGGTAAAAATTAACTAAACACAATATACACCAAAACATGAAATGCCCACTGGCTCCCAACACCCAAGGTCAGTGACTAGCCATCACCATCCAGAATGTGGTAAAATAATCCAACCCTACCTCCCATAAAACTGCAGTAATTTGAAGCTAAATCCTCCTACACAAAACGCACCACCTAGCTTACCAGCCTGAGCCAACTTATTCAATGCAACCCGTTAATCCCGACCAAGATAACACCCCCCCTTACCAAAAGTCTCCTATAAATGAGCCCCTTAATCCTGCCACAATCATGTGATCCTAATCATCATCTGACATGCCTCAGCTTGCCTAATATCTCCTTCAACAGTAACCATAACTTGGTATGCTCCTATGGTAATCTACCCACCTGACCCATTCCAAGGAAAACCCCAGCTTACCAATAAGACAGTGTGAAATTCAACCCTGATGCTTCCTGCATAAGGTAAGTAACAACCCCCCCCCCCCAAGACATTACCTTAAGGCTGTGGGAAGGAAAACACAACAATGAACAAACAAACAAACAACACCATATACAGCTGCACTGCTGGAAAACCATAACCTCCTTTCATACTGCTCCATCGGACGATACATTCCTCAGCATCCTCTCTCACCTATCAAATCCACATTCCTTCAGACCACCAAATAATGCCTGCTCAGCATGTCTCCATCTGCAACCTCAGTGTGATCTGTAAAAAAAAAAAAAAAAAACTAACTACTCCACACACGCAAAATCACTACTTAATGACATTATGCAGCACCAAGGGCATGGCTCTTCCATCAACTGCATGAAAAGCATGCATTACTGAATGCGAAACCCCCATGAAGCTTAACAATGTCATAGCAAAAAAAATTCCTCAAAAAGTTTCTTCCTACCACCTACATTCATTATATGACTGATACCCATGTGAAATAAAACAATTTTTTTGCATCAAAAGGTCTCTTCTAAAAATAAAATTATCATTTTAACCATCCCATGAGGTTTCTCCAAAAGTTGTTAACCAATAATTAGGACAGGGAAAGTTAAAACCACAAAATGTATCAACAAAATGCCAATCCCCATGACCACCATTATCCTTCTACTCCAAAGGACATCCCGGTGAATTAACCCAAAGGCAAAACCCCGGTGAAATACACCGACCTATTGAACCCTATCAAAGTAACCCACTTAAACTGTCTGACATGCAACTTCTGTAACCCATAACTCACTGACAAAACCACATTTGACACAACACTGCCTTGTATATATAATAATAATAACAAACACCTTCTTATTCCACTAGCAAAACAAGCTGGACGAGTGGCTGAACTCACCCTAGAGTTCTACCCACATCCCTCGCAGGACAATAAGACTTGGCTAGCCTACAAAACCCTAAACCATTAGCCTCATAGCTTCCTATGCTACTATGATTGTTATAATTCTACCTTAACTGTAAACCCCAAAATCCTTATAAACAACCCCCAACATCATCTTGCCCCAAACATACTTCCCCCTACACCTCATGGTGCACCACTCCAATGGTCAAACACCATGCGATAAAATACATTATCTTTCAACATAATTTCATCAGGACACTGACCTCTGCTCATACATCTCTGACCTCTTTTACACCACCCAAGTGACCATGACAGCCATTAAAAACAGGTGCCATCACACCGAATCCTCTTCTTTCAGGTCACCAACTGCAGCCCACTCAATTCCTCACCTCTGCCATCTGCAAAAGAAAACAGATTAATCACCTTGAAATCAGCAGGTGAACTACATGCTGTGTACCCAACTGACCCCACTGTCAATCTGAACACCTGCTCCCACCAGCATAATCCACCCCTCCCTAACCAAGAGCAAAGGACCCGTCCTACCCTCTCCTTTCCCTGTCCTGCCAATACCTGGATTCAAACCCATTTGCATCCCAAATGTCATAAAATGTGTGCTAACACAACCTGTTAGATCTCCCCCCTCCATCTCAGAGCAATAAACGTAGCCAAAACCATCCACCAAAGTAGGCAACCTTCAATCATTGCCCTTACAAACTCAAAACTACAAGCATGTCAGATCCCAAAGCAGCATAAATTGTAGATGGGCATGCAGTCTGCACTAAAGTGTCCATCACCACTCCTGCCAAGACTTGCCTTTATGGGAGAGAAGTTGCAGACGTAGGGTTTTTCAAAGGGACATTTTAAATTCATTTTACACCGCAAACATTAGCTGGAGTATTCATATTTAATTCACCCACCTTTCCTGCACACTAGTCCTGCAGAGCTGAATACACTGTTAAAAATAGCCATTTAAGAGCTTAAGTTACTTTCACAGAGGTGGTTCACTCATACAAGAAAGGAACATAAGAAGCAAGGATCATGACCTTCTGTGAAACGTGCACAGTGAAAAGAATGCTAAACATCCTCCACACAATGATTACCTACTTCTAATATACCTGGTAACGCACCCAAACCTTGGTAGCCAAAAGCTGTTACCTCTAATAACTCCCCATCCTGGCCGTTAATGTCCTAACCAGCACATATGTCCACAGACCATGACATGCCTAGCCATACAACCAGCAAAACCCAAAAACAGAACACAATATATGCAACTGACCAAACTATGAGCCAAATCCTGGCAGTCTGTGAAAATCTGTACTGTCACAAAGTTTGATCAATACCCTTCTGGGTCAACTCCAATTGATTTGCCCAGTAGTTTGAAATACAACTGCCCTCCATGCATGATATATTATAAGTCACTCTATTGCTTTCTGCAGTGCTAAGGGCAATGATAAACTACTCTATGTCATTCATGATTACTAAGGAAAATATTGCCATGTTTCCTAAATACTGCACCCTACTTAAATTTTACACTATTTAAAGTTATATCTAAATGACATACCAGAAGGCCACAAGTTCATGATGAATTGACAAGGCCAAATGACTAACCCAGCAAGTTCAATGGCTCCCTCCCTCGAGATTGCTACTAGATCTCCCTGAATAAAGGTGGGACTGAGGAATTCCTCCAAATTCTGCTAGTACAGTCAAGGCCACTGCCGCAGTCCTATGGTATGAGAAACAAGACCAAAGACAGGACAGATGTAAATATTGCTCTTAGAAATGTAGACGGTGTAAATATTGCCATTAAAAACAAATATGCTAGAATACCATATTTGTGTCAGCGTGCAGCTCCTTGACGACCATACCATCTGAAACCAAATGAATATCAGTATAGAGTGCCTTCCATCCTCTAGCCATTCCTGTGATTTACCAGAATAGCACTAATCTGATAAGGAACACCCGGTAATATGAAGCAGCTTATACAGATAAATATAGCCATTCCCACTTACCTCCCAACCAGCAGTCCCTGTCACATAGCGCATGAGTGAACGTCCACTGCTCACAAAGCCCCTTAGACCACGAAAACCTTCCATCACGTCAGAAAGATAATGCACACAAACAAACCTACTCTTACTCCCCCACCTTTTGTCATGCACTTCCCAATACTGGCACACAACCATAATATAACCCACCAGAAATCAAACCTATAGCCTCGGTGCTCAATTCATTTTTTTTTTTTTTTTTATCCAATCTGGTTGCATTAAGCATCTCTCAGGACGAGAACGAACTGACTGGCCCTGACAACCCAGCTTGCATGGCCGCCGCTCACTCATTATGAAGTAGCAGCTGGAATACCCCCAGCCACTACTGCACATCTCCAGCCATAACATCAAGACATTTCTCAGCCCGTGAAGATGAGTTGGCAGTTCTAAACCAACTCCATATCAGGAAAGAAAACATGGTAAGCATGCCACCAATGAACCAGGGCCACGAGCAGTGAACTGACTGAAAATATCAAACCTCTAACCGTTATGACTTCATCACCCCATGTTATGTGTAGATCGAAGCAGCACCTGTATTCGCAAGATGCCCAGTCTGCAGAGTGAAAGTTCTTTTTTTTTTTTTTATGAACTGGTTGCATCTGCACCGTTCCACCATTGTCTCGCTGCCGCACCTACACGGTGTGAGACATGTACCTTCTTCCCAACCATTCCAGCAGCAGCATCGCCAGCCACTGCTATAACACAACCGCCCACCAGTCGGAAAGCAAAGGAGCCAACCACAAGCAAGTCAACCACGTGACATGGGGAGTTACCTACTACAATGGCCATAAGTGTGAGTGTATCTGTGATAGCTTGTTTGTGTGTGGACCCTGGGTCCAATAGATGGTCGCTGTTTTTTTTTTCTTTTTTTTTTTTTTATTTTATTTTATATAATGTAATTATCTCTACACCTTTAAGCAGGAAATCTAGACAAAGCCCGCAACCCACAAAACCCATGGCACACCTCCAAGCCATGAATCAAGGGTAAAGCTCAACATCAGAGCAGTAAAAACACCCACTAACTTCCACCCCCATCGGAAAGGAGCAGAGGAGAACTAGTATAGACACA
This sequence comes from Protopterus annectens, assembly GCF_019279795.1. NCBI lineage: Eukaryota > Metazoa > Chordata > Ceratodontiformes > Protopteridae > Protopterus > Protopterus annectens. The sequence goes on along the minus strand of NC_056750.1, from coordinate 355,790,202 downwards.
CTACCAGCAAACATAAACACTTAGGTGATCGCATGACCAGCTGACAACCAGCCACTCACTCAGGCCACTCTGTCAACCTACCACCAAGAAATCTGGGCACTGCAATGGCTATGAAGGCTATAGTTGAAAGGTATGAACAGAGTGTAATCCCCACTACCCCCTTCCAAGAACAACTGCCAGCACCGGAAGGCCACACATCTTAACCAAGCCCCTGATATGGAAACACCGCACCCCACACATATATTCAACCCAAACACACAATCATGCCCTTAAACTTTAAACTGTAGCAGCTACCATTTGTGAGATAAAAAAAAAATATATATATATATATATATATATATATATATATATATATATATATATATGTAGACATACATATTTACAAACCCTACCTACCCATGAATACTTACTCACTGCCACCACTACTGACCCAGGCCTACCTGCCAAGTCCAGTGCCTACAGGTCATCTTGGACATACTGCTTGCCTTAGCAAGTTCACGCCAAAATGTGACTCCTACTTCAGTTATACTTGGCAAAACCCTTTAAGCCCCTCCCTCCCCTTACCTCCCAAACATCCCTCCATTCCATTTAACCCTATCCTCTTAATTCTGGCTACTCTATTTATCTATCCCCCTTGAAGATGTCCCAGGACAAAATGGTCTGTTCCAAACCTCAGTGCATAACTATATCTTGATTTTTTTAGAATGATTCATCAGATGGGCTTTCTGAAATTTTGATTATGTGAAACATCTTCATTACTGATGCTTTGCTTCAATTCCTCTATTTCTTATTGAGTGTGAACCTGTTTTAATGAGCCATTCTCTTTTCTGATACACAACTTTATTTTCTGTGTCATATTTTAAACATATACCTGCATTACAAATCATCAAAATAAAGTGCTGTTTCATCAGGGGTTCCAGTACAAATCCTTTAATTCTTAGCTGGTTTATTGTTTCATGTTTATGGTGCTTCTTTCTTTCCATTAAATTCTAGATATGTGCTGTTGTTCTTATTTTTGTAATATTTATCATGTGTTGGTGCCATTTGACCTTATTGTAGACATACTGGTTAATATAGCTTTCATTTCTCCCTCTCAACTTCAGTTTATATAGCCCAGTTTTTAGGGACCCAATAAGTATAAGCTGCAGAATCTTATTAAGTATGTAAGTAGTTAAGAGATCTGTTGGTGAGACCCCCTACCTTTATCAACAAAAGACATCTTAATCTGAGAAATGTTTAAGAGAAGGGCACACTTGTTATCAGTAATGGTGTCACCACAAGAAAATGTACTTTCATTTGCAAAGATGTAAGCAGTGCGGATTTATTTCATTTTCTCTTCTCCCTTGTTTGTGTGCATACTAGTAGGGACCTCTGTGGTATCCAGGCTACTTCAACTGTGTTTCTAACACTGTAGTTCACATTGAAAATTTGTTAGGTATAACACTTTTTATGCTGGATGTGCATGACACAGCAACATTCTTACAGTTACAAACACGTATATGTTGTTAACAAAAAAAAATGTAAACAATGCACATTATTCCATTACTTGTAATGCTTTGAAAATATTTGTGTTTATGTAATCGATTTGGCAAGTCTTACTTTAGGAGTGAGGGCCTAGAGAGCAATCTTGACTGTGTAGAAATGCTTACACCCCCAAATGGGCTAAACCAATATGCATATTGTACAAAAAGCAGTTATACTTGGTCCGTTTTTTTTTTTTTTTTTGTTATTGTTTTTGTTCTTTGTAATAGTTCTGGTAAAGGAATTTGTATCCCATGCTCTGCTTTGGATCATTTTTATTTATTTGGTTTTATAATTGACACCTGACTGTATCAGGCTTTCATTTTTATAATAATTTGAAAACTAAAAACTAAATGTTTATGTTTTCATTGAGGTGGGCATGATGAATTCACTGTAACTGCTGATGTGTTCTGTGAACTTCTTAAGTTACACAAGCTGGCCTGTGGGTAGCTAAATAAAACTTTTCTACATTATGTATATTACTATGTGGAATTTCCATTCACATACTCCCAAACAAGATCCTCTAAACATAAACCTAGCAAAACTCTGTCATCTGACATTAGTTGTTCCAGTCCACAAGAGTTGATCCACATGAGATCTCAATAACTATAGCCCTATTAACATGATGTCATTTATGTACATTTATGGAGGTGATAATCCTAAATGTGGTTCAGAAAGACATTTGTAGGAAAACCTTTTTGATATGGACCAATCTAATTTTGCCAGGTACGCTTTCTTTGAGAATGTTACTTTAGCTATGGATGGGGAACTGACTGCACACTTAACCTATCACAGTCTAGCAAAAGCAGTTAATGTTAATGCTCTGCCCCTCTTCAGAACTATAGAGAAGTTAATTCAAATTAGTATGAATGCCCAGGTCACATAGTGTGTCCTCGGTAGAACCAAGTCTGGGAGGGTTAGAGACCAGAAGTGTCCTGCAGGGTTCAGCACTTTGCCTGTTGCTCTTCAGAATTTTTTTTCTGAAGCCCAGTTGAACAAACATCGCTGGATAACAAAGTATATGGATGAGTGCAAGTCATGTAACATTCACTATTTTCTGCAGACTCTGTGCAACAGTGCCTCTACAACTGTTTTGGAAAATGTAATTTCTGGTTGTAATGGCTATAATTTAATAATTTAGAATGGCAACACTAAAGGTAACCAGCTAAAAGCAGACCTTGTTGAGGACATCAGTAGATTATGGTCTAAGATTTAACTAGAACATTGCATCAATTTTCAGGAAAACCTTAGGAGTAGCTCATATTACTAAAATATATATATAAAATCTTACCAGAAAAGACATTGCTGTTTCGTATACCCTGCATGTCCATTCTTTGAATATAGTCCCCAATCCTGTGGCTTCCTAACTTGGCATGTTGGTCAAACTGAGAAGGTACAAAGATTTCCAAAAATAAAAAATAGTGGGGCTTAATAAAATGATGACAGACTAAAGGATCTCTCTGCATTTTCTGTTTTGAATAGATTAGAGTGAGATATATTCTTCAGGGCCTTCAAAAGATCATTTTATTTGAGAAGCTATGACTGGACCTCATAGCAGGTGAGCAAATGTACACACGTAATTACAGTCTAAAAATTAATATCAGTAATACCAGCAATGTAGACTTATTTATGACACAAAGATTGCCACTTCTGTGTAATAAACTGTCAGAAAAGTTAAAACAATGTAACTCATTAAATCAGAACCAGTTCAGTTAAACATCTTGGCAATTACAGTTTATTTTATTTCATAATTACAACCAAGTCTTCTGAGGAACCATAGACAATAGGACACCTATCTAAATATGACCTTGTGAACAGCATTGTTATCTATTCTTTGATGTCAGACCACAGATGTCAAGATATACTTAATAAATTCTCACCTCTGTATTTTAAAGTAGCTAGAAAAATTTGTAAATCTTGGTTACTTATTCAATACCCATCACTAAAGATAGAGACATGCAGCTTCAGATTTTACGAAATGATATTTACACTACACTGGTGCACAATGAAAAAAAAAAACACAGCACACAAATGAGGCTGTTTGATGACTTTTTTACAGTGCAATATTAGATAAAAGCTTTTTAACAGAATTTAATTGGCCCTAGGCGTGAGTGCGTGCGTGTGTGTGCCTTCTGAGGAAGGTTGGGCGCCGGGCTGGAAACTCGACACCGTAAAAACTCCACTGCCAATCATGAGCGAACAATGTGATCTGCTGTGGTGACCCCTAACTGGGAAAAGAGAGAGAGAGGTACACATGAAGTTCTAAGCATAAAATACACCTGCAGAACTAGTTATCAGTTGCTTTTTTTTCCTAAGCAATAGTGTATATTTACTGCTCCATTTGCATGCATTCAGCATCCTTAAAGTGAAGGAATAACATACAGAAAATCATGGAATGCTATGCCTCTCTGTTGCCTTTAGCATTTTAAATCAGGAGCACTTTTCTCATATGTGATTTCCATAGACGGAGAAGCACCACTATGTGGGCATTCTATGACATAGCACATTTCCCTGAGGTCCTGAGAGTCATTAATTGCACTTACCCTGCCATCTATACGGTCTCTGGCATATCAACCAGAAAGGTTTATATCATGTCAGCGAATCACACAAATTGCGAACACTCATAATATCGAATGTACCGGATCTTGAAGTGCTTTTTCTGAGATCACAGTACAGTGAAGAGTGGGATATGTGCCCTTTCCTCACTGTAGTGCAGTCTCAGAGTTGGAAAATATATTTAGCGGGGAGTGTGGGGGTGCAGCCCCCCAAAATAGGAAGTTCGAGGTCTGGTACGTTCGATATTATGAGCATTCACAATTTGTGAGATTCACTCATATGATATAGACCCCAACCAGAAGGGTTTCAATTCCATCAACTGCCGGGGGGTTCACTGCACAGGGTTTTATATAATATGTGCCTAAGCATTATTCAGGCAGTTCCATGATTCTCACATCTGCCACATGTGACCTATACCAGAGTTTCATGTAAGGGAACTTTCCACAGGGTCATTTGTTGGTAAGTGCACATATTGCCAAACCTAGATGCCATGAAGGTCTAGTCACATGAATACAGGTAGTAGACCACTTAAAGTGGCATTTGCTGGTTTGTGTTGCAGGTGATGCTACATATACTTGGAGCAATGGCTGATAACTCTGATCTTCAGCCCTTAGACCAAGGGGTAGATTGCTTACAACACTTACAGCACTATTCTGGAGTAAACACAGCATATGGATTCAGAGGGGTGAAGTTCTTCTTTAGATGCATCTGGTGGTGCACTGTAGTATGCTCCAGAGACATGCAGCAAAATAGCTATGGGAGTGCCATATTACACAACATGGTACTATGAAAACAGTTACAGAATGGAGAGACCATAGGTGCCGGCAAGGAAGAGAAGCCAGGTGAAGAGTCAGAGAAGGGTACAGTCACAGCAGGTCCCCACATGAGGCACAGCTGAACAATGAGGCAACGTCTGGTCCACAACAATGGGCTATGACAAGACAAACACAAAACAAAAGTGATGCATGCTTTTACATGGGATTCAGGTCAGACAGAACAGATGATGGTGATTTTGAGCTTAATATGCTTAACAATGGCAAGTTACTGATGATTACAGGTTTAGCTTTGATATTCTGGCATATAGTTAATATGGTTTGTTTTCTTTTCTATTAATGTATGTGTGCCTGTGTCTTAAGTTGTAATTTAATAAATTTGTTTTAAAAAAGTCTCTGCCTGAAAAAAATGTGGTATGGTATGTGTGAGTAAACTGTGTAGACATTTTAGGCAATGTCCTTTTTCATATGGCATGTCACACAAGTGACTTAATCCTTATGTCACTCGATGGGTTGCCAACTGGCTTACTGACAGAACCCACACTGTAAAAGTAGTCAACTCCAAATCCAGCTCCAGATGGGTGACAAGTGGAGTACCACAGGGTTCAGTCCTGGGACCACTCTTGTTTGGCATCTACTTTTCTGAAGTACAGGCCAACACTAAAGGACTCTGGCTAACAAAGTTCGCACATGACTGCAAACTGGGAGCCATTACTGAATCCTCAAATGATGTGGATATTCTACAAAAGGGCCTTACAGAAACAGATGCTTGGCCCTCTTCAAAAGGAATCTTGATGATTGGATGGGAGATAGGAAACTCACCCCGGGAATCATGTCAGTCGCCTGCTAGACAGGGGTCCAGGGAAGTAAATACTGTGGGAAGAAATAGCCAGGGAATTGTTATGGCTAGGCTTGTATAGGCCCTAGGGCCGATAGCCTAGTACCAACCTATGAATCTATGAACAAGTGATCTGGTGCATCCATGGAAAAGACATGGGCAGTCATAACCTATGTTGCAGGTGAGAGTAGTTGCAGCCCTGAAATTTCTGGATGACATTAATTGCAGATGTCATGTGTGAGTACACCAAGGTGATGTGTTACCAGTGGCTAACATGAATAGTATTTACTTAGCCTGAGCCATCCCAAACAGACCCTCAAGCAGTCCCGACATGACTGGTTCCCAATCTTAGAATAAATCACCTGTTAATGTCTACTTTATAGGTTATAAGAAATACCTCAGTGTCTATTAGTTTGGGTTAGTACACCCTTTATGGTTCACCTGTCTGTGGCCATGATTTGTTCTTTCCATGTAGTATCATGTTGATGACTCGTGATTCATATTACACACTGCCTCTTTGTGTCCACAAAAAACATTTATTTACCGCTCCAGTTCCTATCACACCTTGTCACAGAATGCATTGTCTGTTCTCTTCTCCAGGATTCTCCTGCCATGGTCACATAGGTTCTACAGCAGAAGCTCTGTTTCCCGTGGAGTGAAATTTCCTATGTGTTACCTCTCTTTTGGCACTGTGACAGCTTCAGTCCACTTGGTGCACAAATGGATCAGTGTGTGTATACAGGACTGTCCTTGTCAGCCACCACCTGTCACTTCAATGTCCTTACTACCACAGCAGTGGGTACATCTGTGCAGTGACCCATAGATGGATTTGTCCTCTGGGCAGCAGAAGCTATTCTGCTTGTTCTGCGCACTCATTCTAGTTACAACCCCAGGTCTGACTCTCAATAATTACAACTTGTTCTGCCTGTTTCTTCTGCTCCTTTTGTTTTTGCTCTCCTCCCCAACACATTCTGTCATATGCCCCTGTCAAGGCCATTGCACTGTTAGCATACTCAGTCTGTACTGTGTGACAACTGTGTGTGGCAGCCATGCACCTTTGAACTGTCCCTGCAGTCTAGTTTGCATTGCTAGTACGTCTGTCCGCTCTGTCCGCTGCCAGTTTCTGTACATATTGGTATACTCTGTAGTCACTGTAGCATGGTCACTCACATTATGGTGAGCATGGTTTGTCTCAAACTTTAAAGGGGTTACACTTATTGGTATACTCTGTAGTCACTGTAGCATGGTCACTCACATTATGGTGAGCATGGTTTGTCTCAAACTTTAAAGGGGTTACACTTATTGGTATACTCTGTAGTCACTGTAGCATGGTCACTCACATTATGGTGAGCATGGTTTGTCTCAAACTTTAAAGGGGTTACACTTATTGGTATACTCAGTAGTCACTGTAGCATGGTCACTCACATTATGGTGAGCATGGTTTGTCTCAAACTTTAAAGGGGTTACACTTATTGGTATACTCTGTAGTCACTGTAGCATGGTCACTCACATTATGGTGAGCATGGTTTGTCTCAAACTTTAAAGGGGTTACACTTATTGGTATACTCTGTAGTCACTGTAGCATGGTCACTCACATTATGGTGAGCATGGTTTGTCTCAAACTTTAAAGGGGTTACACTTATTGGTATACTCTGTAGTCACTGTAGCATGGTCACTCACATTATGGTGAGCATGGTTTGTCTCAAACTTTAAAGGGGTTACACTTATTGGTATACTCTGTAGTCATTGTAGCATGGTCACTCACATTATGGTGAGCATGGTTTGTCTCAAACTTTAAAGGGGTTACACTTATTGGTATACTCTGTAGTCACTGTAGCATGGTCACTCACATTATGGTGAGCATGGTTTGTCTCAAACTTTAAAGGGGTTACACTTATTGGTATACTCTGTAGTCACTGTAGCATGGTCACTCACATTATGGTGAGCATGGTTTGTCTCAAACTTTAAAGGGGTTACACTTATTGGTATACTCTGTAGTCACTGTAGCATGGTCACTCACATTATGGTGAGCATGGTTTGTCTCAAACTTTAAAGGGGTTACACTTATTGGTATACTCTGTAGTCACTGTAGCATGGTCACTCACATTATGGTGAGCATGGTTTGTCTCAAACTTTAAAGGGGTTACACTTATTGGTATACTCTGTAGTCACTGTAGCATGGTCACTCACATTATGGTGAGCATGGTTTGTCTCAAACTTTAAAGGGGTTACACTTATTGGTATACTCTGTAGTCACTGTAGCATGGTCACTCACATTATGGTGAGCATGGTTTGTCTCAAACTTTAAAGGGGTTACACTACAGCAATTATTCTAATGAGGTGAATTGGTGTGAAAGTCTTTGGATTACACTGATATCAAACTGTATTGTCCTAAAAGGGCTAGTTTACCTCATGCACATGCACTGATCTAATAAGACGTGCATTGTTGTGGAGACCAAATGAACTTGTAAACATTTGCATTTGGCCAATAACCATGGTCATCACTCTATACAGCTGTCTGTCTTGGTCATGCTCAGACACATAGGTCATGTAAAGTGTTAAAGTTTTTGCAGCCAGACTGTGTAGCTATTGCCCTCCCCTGTACTACTGACCATGTGTGTCACACTGCTAATGATGGTCATCTTGCTACTGTGCTGCCATCAGTATGTTCGTATGTGTGTATTAAGATAACATTCACTGTGGCCTTTTTAAGCTTATCCATGTATCTCAAAACAAAGTTCTGGTACCCTTGGTAGTGTAAGCAAGAGCTTGAGAGATGAACCATAAAGTTTCATAGGTGTGTATTGCATGTTTTGTGGTGTTCAGAATATTTGGTGTTGGGCCCTACCTATCATTATTACTTGTGGGCTTGAGCTGGACAGTTGACATAGCCTCATCCGGATCTGAGTTGGACAGGGGCCTCCATGGTGCAACAGAGAGAGGAAATGTTTTTGCACCTGCTGCACATGCAGCACAGGGAGCAACTGCTGAGGGGCAGCTATGAAGTTCCCATGAACAAGTTGACCCTCACTTGCCAAGGCATACGTTGTGCCAGAGGCATCACCTGCTCCAGCAAGCAATGCTGGCATAAATGTAACTATGTACGGAGATATCACCGAGTCTTTCTCCACCAATGGGGAAAAAAGAATAGGGCGAAACATCATCCACAATACAGTAAGATTTTATTTTTTTCTGAGTCACTGTACAATAGGCCTGAATGTATACATACATCTGCTGTCATGGTTATGCTGTGCTTACTGATATGCTATTCTGTTTTCAACCTGGGGATGAAATTTTTGTGAATAATTTAGCTTACCAGTGGAGGGAGGCCAAACTCTTCAGGAAGTGGGGTAAGTGTACTGTATCATTACCATAACCGTGTCTGTACTTAACATGCTTTTTTCCATTGAAAAATGTTACAATTGCATAATTATTCATTGCCTTTGTAATAGTGCAATGTTTCATGCATATGTAATGTGCTAATGCAGCACACTGTGCCAGTTATCTGTAATATTACTTTGTGTCTAGTAACTGCACTGAACGTGTACCAATGCAGTGCTGCCACTTCTGTAGCTTGTTTAGCATTACTGTATTGCTTAGCTGTTTACTGCCCATGTAGAACACAACGTTTACGGCATGTTATTTATGCTACTGTCCTAACATGTTCCACTAATACCTGAATTTGACTTGTTGTGTTTGAAAACTCCACATAGCTTGTGTTTTACCGCAGTGAGCATTTTGTTTGTTCAGTGTAATAATTTTACCATTGTTGTTCTGTACATTGCATGGGCAAATTAGTTTCCATCCATATATTGGGCTAGTGTCATACATACCTTCAATTCTTACCTTCAGTCATATAACAGATTCTTCCTAGACACTGATACACAGTTTTCTGCTGACTATTTTTTCACTTTCCAGGGAAATATCATAATAAAGTGTACCATATTATACTGAAAACGGTATTTATGTCCTATTCTCTTTCTGTCATGTTTTTCATTTAATGACCTTGTTTTTTTTTCAATTTGCGCTTTCATTTTGTCTTCAGGATCAGCCCTGTATCAGGCAGAAGTGAAGCAGAAGCCACCATGCCTTATATTGTCCACTGTGTTAATTGATGGCTCCATAGTAGTTCCCAGGCCTGCATCTTTCCAGGGTGATTTAGGTCACATTGTGGAAAGCAATCTGCTGGTAGCCTCTTTTGCTACTTCTATGGTGGGTGGCATAGCTTCTCATCAAACAGATACATGATTGGACCCTCCTATGTCATCCATAATGAGGTGTGGTTGCTGTTGAAAGCTGAGGGAGACAGATGATTTGATGTCTGGTATTAGCATGCGGGTTCAGCTCCTTGTGTTAGTAGTAGAATCGTGCAGCCAAATTGCCTTTAACATCTGTCCACCAGTGGCAGAGACCATCCCTAATGTCAGCCATGGAGTTGAATGACATATGGGTGGGTTTCTCCATAGGGTAGCTTAGAAGGCTGTCCACACCCCATGCTTTTCCCCATCATAGTCTTCCTCTATCCTTGTGTGCCACACCCCCTCTTTTGTTTTTTTTCTAGTATTCCCCATCACCAGTTGGCCACCATCTGTCTGCCTGTGTGTCAGAATTGTGGCTCCACCCTTTTGCATCACTATCTCCCTGTCAGTCATTTTCTGCATTATATATCTGCATATTTCTCCTAGATGACATCTCTTTACCCTCTTTTCAACCAACAACTTCTCCACGTTTCCACTCCAGTCTACCCTTCTTCTCAAAAAAAGGGTAGTATCTGTGACTAGGCCGAACAGCCATAGAAATAGCAGGAGCAGAACTCTTATCACTGCTGATAACACTACACAGGATGTCTCTGATTAAACCAGAACATTTTCTTGTGACTGTTTTGATATAGTCGTCAGATTTTAGAGTGAAGTCCACTAAGACCCCCACATCCCTCACTTGTGTAAGAGCAGATATTATGTGGTTATCTGACATGTAAGGACACACAGAGTTATAATTTCCATACTGTATTGCCATGCAAAGTTTAGTAGGCCTCATGCCTTTGATGATATCCACTCAATGACTGTATCAAAGTAGTCTAGAAGTACGCAATGATCATTAATGTCAGTAAGTCTGCTTCTAACTTTAGTATCATCAGCAGACTTGTTTATACACCTATTCTCAGTGGTTGATAAGGAAGACATTAATAATCCTAAAAGCATACAAGCCCAATATATATCCCTGTGAAAATCCCATTCTGATACCTTTATAGACAGAAAAACATTTCTTAATATTAGCTGTACATTTTCTAACCTTCAGTCAGTTTGCCATCCACATACTTATAAATGGATTAATCTCTTATCAATTGTTTTCAATATAGTGGGAACTGAATTGAATGCTTTGGTTGCTGTGGTGTCCTTGTATGGGCTCCTAGCTGTGTCTTTGTAGCTTATATATATATATATATATATATATATATATATATATATATATATATATATATATATATATTTTATATATATATATATATATATATATATGTATATATACTTCTAAATTTCAAAGTTTTAAAATTTCTAAATGTAAATAAAAAATATATAAATAAATGAATACAATCTTTTTTGCATTTTTGCCGGGGGACAAGCCCGGCCCTTGCACCCCCCCCCCACATCCCCTGCTTACAAACTCCAAAATTGCACTACAGTGAGGAAAATGGTAAATATACCATTTCATGCTATACGACAATCTCCATTTAAATGGTTCAAAGTTTCAAAACTTCGATCTTATAGTCTCGAACATAAGAAATTCAAAGTTTTGAAACTTCGAAATTTAGAAGTAGACCCATATATGTATATATATATATATATATATATATATATATATATATATATATATATATATGTGTGTGTGTGTGCCCCTTCAATGCACATGTGAATATGCATTGCGCTGGTCAGTATATCTGCATACTGATGATTGTAGCATGACCTACTATCTTGCTGTGTGACTGCTGATTTCACGATTGTGTGACTTCGTTATGCAGCACTGTGTCAGACATGTCCACACAATATCAGTACCTATGAATGCTTAAGCACCATCAGCTCTGTCTCTTTAACTTGGCCTGACTGGGTATTGCAGCACCATGTTATGAATCTTTGCAAAAATCTCTCATTATCATGCTGTGTACACAACGTGTATTTTAGCCTTAATATTACTTCTAGTCATAGCAGTTTGGCAAATGTTTAATTGCATGAATAGGACTTCACAGTCAGTTGTATGAGTTGTTATGAGTGACAGCAATCTGTTAATGTGGACACAGCTATACAGCACAAACTGTACAATGTGCAATGGTTTCATGATCTACTGTTTTTTACACTACATAACTATCTCCTCTTCAATTATAAAAAAAAAATAAAATATAAAAAGAACGAAATAAACTCATTGTGTCACAGTATTATTATATTACACTAGGTTTAGAATATTCCTCTGTACTGTAGTCTGTATTCCTTCATCTATATCAAGATAAAAGAGCATAGTCTAAGGGTTATAATAATATTCCTTTTATCTGAAGTCACTTAAATTATGTATTTCTAAGTAATGTTCTTGCTTCACAGCCAGAGGACTAGCAGGAGATATTTTTGTTAAGAGGTTTAATATCAGTGGAGCACAGAATTCATTTTTCTGCATGCTAAAATGGATTGTAATACGCACATTTAGCAAAAGCTGCTTTTCTGCTTCACTGGTACTGGCTGACATTAATATCCCTAGTCATGTATATAACATTTCATTATCTTTTTTACTACATATTTAAAGAAACAGGTAACCAACCTTATGGACAGCTTGCCATTCTCTGAAGATTGCATTGATGTTTGTATTAGATGACAAATGTTACAAAAATATTAAACATTTTTTTTTCTGAAAGTATGATTAATATTCATCTTGTAGAAATATTTCTTCTGAGTCTTGTTCAATTTGTAGGTCTGATTTATTTCCTTCTGACATAAATATTAGGCAGTTATTGACAATTATAGTATAACATGTCACCGTAGAAGCTTACAATTGACACACATTATTATGTAACAGGAAACTGTGAAACAATATGCCAAAGGTCTCAGAATGTATTTGTCATGCGCATTTGTTAAAGCCATCTTATTTATCATGCGAAACAATTAAAATCCACGCCAGATTAACAGAATAGACAGCAAAATATGTTATTGGTTGGAATGTTTGGTATTTTCTACTGACAGGAATTACATAGTAGAAGTCTGTGTGTGTGTGTGTGTGTGTGTGTGTGTGTGTGTGTGTGTGTGTGTGTGTGTGTGTGTGTGTGTGTGTGTGTGTGTGCGCAGTAGAATTTATATGATATATAATATATAAATCTATGTCATACTGTCAAAACCTCAGTATATTGAAGACCAAAATGCTGAAAAACAATAATGAAAACTTATTTAATGCAGAGGGACAAGCCCCCCTCCTTTCCCACACACCTCCAACAACACCCCCTGCTAATTATGTATATCAACTTTTGGGAAGCGCAAATTCCCATTTTCACTATTTTGAATTTTCATTCAAATGAATGGAACCCATATATAAGCATATACATACATAATGTGTGTGTGTGTGTGTGTGTGTGTGTGTGTGTGTGTGTGTGTGTGTGTGTGTGTGTGTGTGTATATATATATATATATATATATATATAATGCATACAAAGGCAGCAAAGTCTATAATTTCATAAAAAATATTTTTATTATCGTACAAACCAAACAGTTGTGTATCCTCTTCTCAAATAAGCAGAGAAAGCATAAAAAAATAACAGAAAGTACCTTTTATTCTACACTCTCTTAAATAAAAAATGAAGTCTCTTATAACAAATCCATAGGTCTTTCCAATAGCTCTCTTATTTGTGGATTGCACTGGAAGGAAAATATCCAGGTTAATAAACCAATAAAAATACCAACGAAGGCGAGAACGTAAAAAAGAACCAGCTATACTCGCACCCACTTTAGCATACACAAATTTTAATCAATGCTCGTTGATTAAAACGAGCCAATAGCAACATGCTGATTGAAGACCTGCTGGCTTAAAATACAGTTGGTCTTCTGTGCCTGCAGTATGTTGGTCACAGACCTGTATTACTCAGTCCTGACTCCTAACAACATTGATCTGCAATGTGGTGGCAAATTCTAGTCAGTCCCCTATGGGCTTATTGCCACCCTATTTATAAAGTATTTTCTAAGCTGTCATAAGACCTCAGTGACGAGTCCCTTCTTCTTCATCATGAAACTGTCCTATTTCTTCCTTCTACTTTGTGGCTGAGCTGTGGTAGATCATAAGAAATGCGAAGCGTGTAGGATAAATGATTATCATACGTGAGGAATACAAGGCTATGTTGCACATGTATGTGTATATTAGAAATAATCCACCACCAGAAATGGCTTTAATCTGTAACAAGACTGTTGGGTCACAGTAGCAGAACAGGACACAAAGCTCCTTGATAGCCTGAACTGCTCACAAGACTGCAGTGACTGAAACTTGATTAAGTATTACTGTACATCATAAACTGACACCAAGAAAACACTGTTATGCTTTGAAACTCTATAAAAGGCAGACAGATTCCAGCAAACTCTTGTGAAATGCCAGCTAAACCAAACATTCAGCCAGAGATTCACATGCAGCTTGATGTGAATTAAATTCCTGAGTCCACCTTCATGGCTAACATCTACAAGCAATGCATTTAGTATATAAATGCTAATGTTTTACAGATTAGCAAGCTAGTCATGACTGCATGCATTATCCATTGTTATAAACAAGGTAGTGAATATTGCATGTGATGTTATGTTTGATTAGGCTATAGTGAGTGTGGTGGGGGTTTGAGGTGGGGCACTGGAAATGGTTTCCCTGGCCCCACATAAAAAAGGTTAATGGAGTAAAACTAGGAGGTGAATAAGTGCAACTGATCATGTTTGCTGACCTAAAACCCTGATGAACTGAATGCTTGAAAGAAATAAGACTCACGAGTGGAATTCATGATAAAGGTATGCATCTGTGATAAAAGTAAAGTTGTGATGAACTTTAAAGGAACTCATGAAAAAGCTCCGTGAACCAAGAAAAGGAACTCAAAGCAGGATTTTTTTTTGTTACGGGAAACAGTATTTCTTTCTTTTTCACTTAACGTACTGTCCTTTGAATTAGTTAGACATAGCTGCAAAAAATAGAGTCTGAGTCAGTGAAACACATTCAACTACTGTTCTAAATGAAATAATAAGTCACCACTGAAGAGACTGGAACTGTTGCTTCTGTATCTGAGCAAAATAAACTTCTTTTGTAAGTTCTATATCTGAGTGAAATGAATTATTTTTTGCAAGTTCTGATTTTCTGAAACAAGTAATTTTGTTTCAGTATAACATTTTTGGTTGTCTGTAAGATTCAGAGAGCAGTGTATTCAGTTACCTACAAAGCTGAGTATGCACACTAGGCTATTACTCAGGACAAGGTGGCCACCTAGGTCCAATGAGCCAATGCACAAACACATAACAGAAGTTGATTTATGGATTGCTGCTCCATGCAGGGCTTATCAGTGTCACATAAGAGGGGGTACTGCATTATTTTATCCACTGAACTATACATTATGGGGTGACATAGCTCAATGATCAGAGCAACTTTTTTTACATGAAGTTAAATAACTAAACTAATTCCATTAAGGCCATGTATGGAACCAGTGACCTCATAAGTAAGGAACTAGAAGCTACTGTCTTATCTGGAAAGTGGAACATGTATGATCTATTGGCATAACGGTTAATGTTTTCCCTTTTCATGCACAAGGTTACAAGGCTTAATCCATTATCTCAGGCCAATGCTTGTGTGGAGTTTGCATGTTCTCCCTGTGTATCTGCAGGGTCCCCCCCCACCTCCCAAAAACATGCTGAATGTTTAAAACTCAAACTCACCCAACACTGGAGTTGTGGGCAGCAGCACAGACTCTAAATAGTGCACTATAGAGAGGGGGAAGACTTATATAGGCCAGCTGCTCTGTGCATTTATTGTGGGCACAGTATCCTTAAGATAGGAGAACATGAATCACAGACTGTATGCCATGGCAGAGCTACCCACTCTACAGTGTAAAATATGGCTCTGTGTGATTCGTTCATGTTGATTTGTGTTGCCGAATGAGCATGGTCATTTGCTGGTTGAGGACCCAGCCTACCTTGGCCTATGACAGAGGCTTGTGCAATAATGGTGTATGTGACACTATTGGCCAGTGGGGGACCTGGGACAATAAGCTACTGGCTGGCTGTTGTCCATTGCTTAACTCTGTTAAGCAAATGCTGCATGTAGAACCAATTGGTCTGCCACTCACGAACTAAGAATTGTAGGACTGATCTTGAAAGTGAATGACATGATGGTAAGGAGGTGGCTGGACATCCTGTGTACCAAGGATTCAAGATGGAAGGGCAGTCTACTACTCTGGAGGAGAACAGGTTAGAAATGTGGTGGTGAGGGAGAGGCTTCAGAAGACAGTGACAAATGTCATCAGAATTAGTGACAAACTCATGGCAATCAGATTCCAGTGTAATGATATAGGGCACTATTAATAATCTCATACCATGCCCACAGCAGGGCTGTGATAATGAGGAAATGGTCACAGATACAGCAGTTGCAGGACCTACTAGATAAAGCAGGACAACATGAATTGGTGTTAATAATGGGTGACCTAAATTCACATATCAGGACAAACAAAATAGGATATGAGGACTGCCTGGGTCCACATGGGTGGGGGCAACGGGATTAAAGAATGAGAGGCCTTTCTAAACTTCTGTCTGGCAAATGGCTTGATCGTGACCAACCTGGTTCAGCAAGAGAGACAATCACAAGGTGACATGAACGACTGGCCGGCATGTAAATCAGTAGACTTCCTCCTCATAGGAAAAGGCCGGTAGGGTACAGTCAGAGATTACAAAGTCATATCTAGCGAAACAGTCGTCCCACAGCATAAACCACTGGTTGCCATAATCAGTTGAAGAGAAGGCTCTAAGATCTATAGACCCTAGCCTGAAGACCTGCAAGATGACTGGAGGGAAAGCGCAGAGCAGTTCAAGGAATTACTCAGGGCTCTAGCACCTCAAGAGAAAAGGAAATAGATGGAAATGATGAATGGCAATACCTCAAAACAGCATGTGTGAGGGCTTAAGAACAGATACGCAGCTGAGCCAGGTATAGAAATAAGAAACCTGGTGGTGCAATATAGAAGCCCAGGAAGTCATCAAAAGAAAGAAGAGTGCAAGAAAAAGCAGGAGGTTGAAAAGACAGACCAGGCTACGAAAGAATACTGGTGGGCTAATAAATAAGCTAAGATAGGAGTTACAGTAGCAAAGAACAAGTCATCAGAGGCATTTTACCAGCTTTTGAAAAGTGAATCAATAAATGGCACAAAGAAATATATCAGGTTGCATGGCAAAGACAGAAAGATAAAGAAGACAGTCAGATACCCTGTATAAGGGATGTCAGC
Organism: Protopterus annectens; assembly: GCF_019279795.1. NCBI lineage: Eukaryota > Metazoa > Chordata > Ceratodontiformes > Protopteridae > Protopterus > Protopterus annectens. Next base: position 355,773,032 of record NC_056750.1, on the reverse strand, counting down.
AACAGCCTGCTCGCCAGTCCACATAACAGCAAAGATAAATGGAAGGAGTATTTCCAGCAGCTTCTGAATGAAAAAAAAAAAAAAACACAGAAGCTGTTTTGCCCCAGACACAACTTACAATGAGAGAAGAGATGGTGCCTACCCCAGAAGAGTTAAGAACAGCATTAAGGAAAATTAAGTCAGGGAAAGCAGCAAGCAAAAATAAGGCCATATTAGACATGGTAAAGTTGTTGGGTGAAAAAAAAACGTGAATCTTTAATTTCTCCAGCCACACAATAAATACCAATAGTTTACACAGTGAGATTAAGCACTTAAATCTTCTTACAGAAGACTTCATCAGAATAACAAAACCCTTCACTGCACCACTTTATAATACAACACATAGCTCCCAGTTAGTTAAAAAATGAATTGAATCAATAATTTATGCAAATGATGTCAAAGAACTGATATTTAAAAAGACAACTATATCATTATTTATATTATTATTATTGTTAGACATCTGCATACTACATAAAGCAAGTATTAAACTTTTGTTATCAATTTTTTATGGTAAAAACATACATAGAAACATAAAAGTATGTATATGCATACATAAAAAAAACACATATTAAAGCATAAAAAACTGCTCATACAGAAATTCTCAAAGAGCCATCCATTAAACACATTGCATAAAGGAAAACCCTATAAAGGTTGTGTAAACAACAGTAGTTAAATGATACAAAATCAATACAAGTGTATATAAATATATGTGTATGTAATTACAGGACAATTCATTTGTTATATTTGATTTTTAGTTTTTGACCCTTTTAGGCTTAGACGCCTTCAACTTTAATGCAGGGAGAAGTGATATGTGATCATTCATACCAGGTGGAGTACAGGCATCTAACTTCAACTGCCATATCATCTCCCTGTACTCCAACCTATTCTCCCAGTCCCCACCTCTATCACTAGGAATCACCTTTTCCAGGACCCAAAACTTAAAGTCTGCTTGAGTGCAAACCAAAACAGGGCATTAGTTTCTCTCTTTCTGTTAATATCATACATGTGTTCATACACACGTTGTCTCAAAGTACGTTCGGTTTTATCAATGTAGTATGCCCAGCAGTATTTACAGTATGCCAGGTACACACCCCCCTTTGAGTAGCAACTACTGTATGTCGAGGCATTTAACTTGAACGGTATACTGGGAATTTATAAGGTTTTACAATTGGCCATAAAACATCTTTCACACTTGTATGTCCCCATTTGGCCATTGTCCCATTAACAGTACTACCCCTCTTCTTTGCCAATAATTCCTTCAGACTAAAGTTCCTCTTGAAACTATACTTCACATGTCTATTGAAAATGTCTAGCCTGCTGGGCATTCTTTGAAACTTGCCCCAAACTCTATTTATGGTTCTCTTTATCCACCAGGTATCCTGATCATAATTCATTACCAAATATGGTGTAACAGGTAATGCACCAGATACAGAACCCTGTTCTTTCGTTATAGGTCCCCCATAGTATAGAGGTGTATATATGTTCCCCCATCCTTGTGACTCTTTTTCTTTGATAGGTCTGATCAATTCATCTGGGTACCCTCTTTTTAAAAAAAGGGAATGAACATACTCCAACTCCTGAATGAAATCTTCCTTATTGGATGTCATCCTGGCAACTCTTACCATTTGTCCCTTAACTATATTGCATTTCTGAAAATAAGGGTGGTTACTCTGGTAATGTAGGTAAGAGTTGGAAAAAAACTTTTTTTTTATAGACCTTTGATGTAAATTTTTTTTTCCAAATCTTTTCCTCTACAAACATCCAAATAATTAGTTTTATTCAATCCTAACTCATGAGTGAATGTTAAAAACTCTGTAGTGGAATTCAAAAATTCAGTAAAGGTGGGAATCATCTCAAAAGGTCCCCTCCACACAATAAAAGTATCATCCAAAAAATGAAAATACCTAGAAATGTAATCTTTGCACATGGAATCAAATACATAATGAATGTCCCAATACAACATAACAATGTTGGCAAATATGGGGGCACAGGACGAGCCCATGGCAACCCCATCAATTTGGTAGTATAACTCCCCCTGAAAAATCAAAAATTTGTTTTTGAGCACCAGTTCTATATTTTCAAGTACCAACCTAAAGTCAGCTGCTGATAGAAATCCAAACTCAATTAGCATATAATCAAACCACTCTAGGCTTTTGTTGTGTGGAATAACAGAAAATAAATCCTTGACGTCCACCGTCACAAAAATAAAATCAGCTTCAAACTCTAAATTTCCTATCTTTTGCAAAAAGTCCCAAGAGTCTGTAAGGATATGTGGGTATTTATGTTGGTAAAGTTTTAATTTTGTGTCCACAAATATGCCTAGGGGCTGGGTTTTTGAGCCTTCTGAAGTGACAATAGGTCTAAGGGGTGAATTTTCAATGTCTTTATGGACCTTAGGGATCCCAAACATACTAGGTATAAAGGGCTTAGTAACCTTTAAAAAATGGTGGAGCTGTTCATTTATCAAACCTTGGCTTACATTGTCATCTAAAATCCAATCAATCTTTTTATAGGCGATATTCAGCACATTTCTGGATACTACACCATACCTGTTGTCTGTATTCAGGATCTCTGATATTTAAGTAACGTAGTCCATATTATCCATCAACACCACCCCACCCCCCTTATCAGGTTTCATCACTCTCAAATTAACTGTATTAGTCAATTTTGTTAACACCCTTCTTTCTTCCTTGGTTAAGTTGTTTCTAAACCGTCTATGTTTGTTAAACTCCTTTCTTAGTTCACCAATAACAAGAGTTTCAAAATTAAGTAATTTCTAATTAAGGGGAGGGTTAAAGATGCTCCTTCTAACCAGTACATTAGTGTGCTGACCTGGTAACTGATTGTTGTACAAATGTTCTAGATTTAAGTTTGATCATAAATAATTTAATATCTAGAATCGTATTGGCTACATATCCACCTTTACTCGGTACAAAGGTGAAACTCTTTTTAAAATAGGAAAAAATGTTGTCATCCACCTTCAAATCTGTATAATTGTAGATATGAAAGTTGTCTTTCGTAACCACAATATTGCGCACAGAATCATTGTTACCAGTGTTATCACAAGCCTCCACTAATGGGTCAAATGACCCCTCTATTCCAACACTGAATTTGAGTTTAATTCCAAAAGACTCACGTTTTTTACCTCATGTGAGCCTTGGTTCCTTGACGATATCATTGTGTATTCATGTTGAGGAGGGGCAGCCTTTATTGGAGCTCTGTGTGGCAAGACTGTGGTTATTTCAGTGTTTTCAGACCAGCGTTTTACTTGTTTTATAAGTTGTTGGGTGAGATAATAGAGAAATGACGTCTAAAGTTACTCATAACAGTATGGAGCGAAAGGTGTATCCCAGATGACTGGAGAATGAGCATACTAGTACTTATGTTCAAGGACAAAGGGGGCATTCACAACTGCAGGCAGTATAGAGGTATCAAACTCCTGTCACATAGTATGAAAATTCTGAAGAGGGTCACTGATAAACAAATCCGCAGAGTGGTAGAAAGTAAGAAGGGAGATGAGAAGTTCAGATTCATATCAGGATTCAGCACAACTGTCCTGATGCTTGCCATGAGACAGGTAATTGAGAAGAAGCTGGAGATGAGGGAAGAATCCAACTGGAAATTCATATGCTTGGAGAAAGCATATGACTAGGTCCCAAGAAAGCCAATTTGGGCAGTTCCACAGTGGTTTGATGCCCCAGAAACATTAGTAGAATTTGCATAAGCTATGTTCAAGGGGGTCCAGGACTAATGCTTGAGCGGCCTTTCACTGAATGTGAAATGGCCGGGCATACTTATGCGAAAGTGCTTTTCACCAAAGAAGCACTTTCGCGTAAGTATGCCTGTTGTGTAGCCTGCACTGCAGTGGGCATAAGGGCAAATTCCCTTTTCCCCACTGTAGTGCAACCTCGGAGTGAGAATATAAAAGTAGGTGGGCGTGGAGGGTGCAGGGGGCTTGCCCCCCTTCAAAAACGTAAATGTAAAGTTTTTTTTTTAACACACTAATGAAAGTGCTTTTTCAATGAAAGCGCTTTCGTTAAAGTGTGTTCGGTGATAGTGGATTCGGACTGTTGAATTTTCATTCAACAGTCCCAGATCCATTCAAGGACCCAGTGACACAAGTACAGTGTTCAGTCTCACAGAGGGGTTCCCATTAGGAGTGGGTGTGCATCAGGGATCAGGTCCGAGATCACAGTTGTTCATACTGTATTAGCAAACAGGTTGGAGGAGACAGGTCAACAAAGTTACAGTTACAGTTGTGGCATTACAGGCAGACTTTGAGCAAGAACTTCAACAAAAGATAGAAGAGTGCAATTACAGTTGTAATTGCAGCAAATGGATGAAATCAGAAGAAGCTGAGAATTCAGAAAGAATTGGAAATGGTGGAACAGGTTAACAGGTTCAGGTATCTCTGAGAGGTAGAGTATGACAGTAGAATGCCAAAAAAGCTGAAAAGTAAGGTATACAAAATAGTGGTACAATCAGCACTACTGTTTGATACAGAAACCTGGGCATTAAAAGCAGAGCAATTGAGGAAGCTCGAGGAAATGAATATGTAGTGAGATGGGTGGTGGCACGCACACTGTGGGACAGATGAGGAAATTAATTAAGCCAAAGTAGCTGCATTGCAGAAAACATCAAATGGAACATATTACTGTGGTTTAGGCAAATGTGTAGAAAAGCAGAAGAAAATCTGGTTAAGAAGGCATGAGGAGCTGAGGATGTTCAGCAAAGAAGTGGATGGACTGTGTTAGAGAAGATCTGTGAAAGTCAGACATGAGTGTCAAAGAATGTAGGAAAGTGGCACTGAATATTGAGAGGTGGCGACAGCTGACACAACACCCTGACCCCATGTAGAAGAAAGGGAAAATGTGGGTTGATGATGCTGATTATCTGCAATGTGGAGCAAATAAAAGGCTATTCATTATTATGATGTTTGTGAGGACATTTCTTTACATAAGACATGCAGTCAAGTTATCTGTTTATAATTAGATGACACTACAAAGTGGATAGCAGTTGGAAGCAGTAACAGTGCTAAAATCAGTGAAATATACCACCACCGGCTAGCTAGTCCACAGCGTTCAGGGCAAGCAGTATAAATGTACCCAGCTGCATGCTTAACCAGAGCACAGTATACATATGCCTCATATTTTCTTAATTAATACAATTCCATATAATGAGCAAATATGTTAGTATAAGCCTTCGACAGATGACTATACCGCAGTTGAAAACATCATGCAACCGCTGTCTGTAAAAATACTTCTACAGTACAGCCTGACATCTCTCCTCATTTCTTATAGTGATATTTCAAATGGTGTGTTCTTACATGGATACCTTGCCCTCATATCCCCTAACTTATCTCATTCACAACAGTGGAGCTCAGGAGGTTTGCACTGTAACTTCCAATGGGCGGAGCCTAAGCCTTTTGACAGAATCAGATTATGTCCTCACATTTCAAACAAATGTTCATATCTCTGGAACCATAGCAGCTATGAAAGAAGTATAAATGGCAAACTATTCAACACAAGCTATTTTTATAGTGGTAGTATTCTTTAGGTTCTAGGTATTAAATGGAATTTTATAAGTCACAGTAAACACAGTAACCATTACATTTGTAATATTTTGTAAACAACGTACAATATTTCAGCAACCATTCAAGTTACACACATACTGCCAGAAGCATTTTATTCATCAAGCTGAGAGCTTCATATGAGGCTAAGGAGGCTGGGACAACATGATCGACAGATCACAATGCTTTGCCAGAGATGGTCTGCACGTGTCGCCCCTGGGATTCAGGTTACTGGCTAAGGCTCTTGCCACCCCTATAGTGCCTTTTTTAGACAAAATGTTCAAAGGACAAAACCACCACCATAACAGGTACAAGCATGCAAAATCTGAAGGTAATGCTATTCAATGCTAGAAGTCTAAACCTCAAAATGCACTCTCTCAAGGCACTCCTAAAAATGGAGAACATCGATATCTGTGCAGTAACTGAGACCTGGTTCAAGGCTCCAGAGAGCACCCCTGCAATACCAGGCTACAACTCTTACCACACTTTTCGCCCACCAAACCAGGACCGAAACACTAAAGGTGGAGGAGTGTCCATATTCACCAAGGATATTCACACCACCAGGCTAGTTGCCCAATACAATGCATCTGAAATTCTCCAGGTGCAATTTAGACTAGGCAAGACCGCAATCCAAATTGTAGCTTGCTATAGATCCCCCACCATTCCCCAAGATTCTCATGACACCTTTCTAAACATACTGAAAAATATTAAGATACAACCAAACATCCTAATACTGGGTGATTTCAACTACTCTGCCATTAACTGGAAAAACTACTCATGTACCAACACCTTTGCCCAACGGTTCTTGGAATTCATAAATTCCAATGCTCTGGATCAACTAATCCATAGTCCCACCAGGGACTCCAATATGCTAGACCTGGTCATTACCAGCATGGGAAATCAATGCTCCACACCTATTGTCACCCCCCCCCCCCGTTGGTCAGGTCTAACCGTAAGCTAATCACCCCATATCCACATCCCTCCCCCAGCCCCCAGTAAGGAAACTTTCGTAAAAAACTTCTCCAAAGCCAAATTCATGCTACACAAGTCAGAAGTGACAAACTTCATGACACCCATGCAGACGGGAACTAAAAGTTCGACTGCTGAATCCTACACTAAGGTACTGTATGAGCACATCCACTCGTGCATGAATTGTGCCATCCCAAATAGAACCAAGACGCTCTCTTGCAAAAAAAGGAAGCCAATCTGGTGGTCCCATTCATAAACAAACTTTACAGCAAAAGGAGGAAACTGTTGCAGAAAAGAGGAAAATCTCAGGATGCAAAAAACTCCCTTACCAGCCTCAGTAAGAAGCTGAGATCCCTCATAAAATCTTCCAAAGCTAGTTATGAAAATACAATTGCCAAAGATTCCAAAGACAACCACAAGGCATTCTATAGCTATGTCAAAAATCTAAATGGCAATGCTCAGATCTGCTCTGAGCTACAACAGAATGGCATTAAATATACTAATCCCAAGGATATTGCCAATATCTTGGCAGATCGATTCAGTGTCAACTTCACCCCCTCTCACCCCCTAAAGGGCCCATCTCAGTACTGAAAGATTTCCAAATTCCAGTAAGAATGGCCACACAGGTAAAAAACGCACTCTCCAAAGCTAAGAATACAGCATCCATAGGACCAGACAACATCCCGGGCTGTGTACTACATGAACTACAAAATGAACTGGCATCTCACCTAAGTGTCATGTTTAATCTTATCCTCACCTCAGGCTTCATGCCTACCATGTGGCGCACAGCTACAGTTATCCCACTCCACAAGGGGGGGATCCAACTTAGATCCTAGGAACTACAGCCCCATCAGTCTAACGAGCCTGATCTGCAAGGCCATGGAATGTATTATCATGGAACTTATAAACAAAGACATTGGCAACCTTCAAACACTGGACTCTACCAAGGTTGGGTTCATGAAAGGCCAGCCTTGTCTCCTGAACCTGAATGACCTCTTCAAATCAGTCTCTAGAGCTGTGGACGAGGATAAGGCTGTCCACACAGCCTATCTGGACCTTGCCAAGGCCTTCGACACCATCCCCCACGCTTGAATCATAGATAAACTTACTAAGCTGCGTATTAATCCCTACGTCACTCGATGGGTTGCCAACTGGCTTACTGACAGGACCCACACTGTAAAAGTAGCCGACTCCAAATCCAGCTCCAGACAAGTGACAAGTGGAGTACCTCAGGATTCAGTCCTGGGACCGCTCTTGTTTGGCATCTACTTCTCGGAAGTACAGGCCAACACTAAGGGACTCTGGCTAACAAAGTTCCCAGATGACTGCAAACTGGGAGCCATTATTGAATCCTCAAATAATGTGGATATTCTACAAAAGGGCCTTACAGAAACAGGTGCTTGGTGCCAGAGCCATGGGCCCAAACTCAATGCCAAAAAATGTATAGTTATCCCCTTTGGGAAAAAACATGTACCCATGAATTACCACATAGGTGGCAGGACACTAAGCACTGAAAGTGTGATAAGAGACTTAGGGACACAGGTGGACAGTGGTCTCACCTTCAATAACCACATTGCCATAACAGTCAGGAAATCCTTCTATGTGGCACACCTCATCACTAAGGGCTTTTCATCCAGAAAAAAGGAGGTCATTGTCCCACTGTGCTCATCCCTCATTAGACCCATTATAGAATACAACACCCCGTTTGGTATGTACCTCTCAAGGCATCTGCATCAACTGAAAAGGCCCCAGAAATACGTCACTAAAAGAATCACAGACCTAAAGCAGATGCCCTACACTGACCATCTAAAAAAACTCCAGCTATACTCTTTCGCATATCGTCTACTCAGAGGTGATCTCTGATTAACATACAAGGCTATGTCAAACCCAACGCTGTTGGACATGCTACACTTAAAAAAATCCCAATCCCTCAGAGCCACATGCTCCAGGGATCTAAACCTTGTCATCACAATGAATAAAACATGCTGGAGGGATAGTTTCCTGGCCCAGAGACTTCCCAAACACTGGAATAGACTGCCCATACATGTCAAGCAGAGCACCTCTTTGGCCCTCTTCAATAGGAACCTTGACGATTGGATGGGAGATAGGAAATTCACCCCAGGGATCACGTCAGTCGTCCTGCTAGACAGGGGTCCAGGGAAGTAAATATTGTGGGAAGAAATAGCCAGGGAATTGTTATGGCCAGGCTTATATAGGCCCCTAGGGCCGATAACCTAGTACCAACCTAGGAACCTTCCTTGGTTGTTGAGATATTTAGAAAAATGTGAAAATTATATCTGTATAAATAAATATCATAAAAACAACAGTATCTTTTTACCTGTACTAGAGCGAGGTCAAATATTAATGCAGCTAATTCTGCCATTGTGTAAGCTTTACGATAAAATCTTTTAAAACCTTGTACACAGCACGGTTTTTGGAATTATTGATGCAAATATACACAAGCAGTATTTGATGCCTAGAGACATCAGGAGTTAACTGCAGATGCACCTGGAGGTATCACTCAGATGTAATGAGTTATATACGCTAACTCCATGGTCAAACAGCAGTGAACAAATTAAGCCATTTAAATTTTTTTCTGTTTGATAATCTGTGCATCAACTACAGCAAAAATCGAAGAATACAGCCAGCAGCAAACATTCCAGTGTGATAACTGAGCTGTGTTATGTGTGCAAAAAGTGACCGGTCTCCTGATCAGCTCTTTAAAATAGCTGTGATTGTTCTTCAAACCACAATTACTTTATAAACTTACCATTGTAAAATCTTAACTCAGTAGAGGGTAATGGATGGAAGAGTGAAATCATCTAACTGTGCCTTAACAGTCATGTAATGAGGACTGGTGCCCCAAGCAATCTGATACTGTACTTCTGCACTTCCTGATGCCGAACATGCTGCTGGTACTTTCCATTTCTGAGACTTTGAAAAGGGAATTGCTGGGGTAATGCATGATGACTATTGCTGTGAGACATACTGTCCAACACTGAGATAATGTAGTTATCAGTAAACTCTAAACAGTTTTATGCATTAGAAGAACATGCTACAAAAAGTTAAGAAAGTATATGGAAGAAGCTACAGCATATTATGGCAGACAAACATTGTTGAGCTGCTAATAAAAAGCTTAGAGTCAGATTATTTTTTTAAAGCACTTTAGCTGACCACATGCATTATATGCATATTTGTCTTCAGGATGTCATTTTACTGCATCTGAAGCAAAAGTCAGGGTTAGAAAAGACTTCTCATTTCAAAGACTATGAAGAGAACAATGTTTCACAAAATTAAACTGTCACACTTCACACTCATATGCTGTCCTAAATTTTTAATGGACCATGGCAGTCAGATGAACATGATGGTAATAAAATGCGATTTAATTCTAATGCCATTACAAATCAGCAGTTTTTGCCAGACAAAGCATTCTGTACTGAAGTTTAACTCAGTAATTGCTTGTAGTACATTATGTTCTAAATTTGGGAAAATATCACTTTGTTAAGCACCTTTCAGTTCTGCAATGCTCTAGTCTCTGGCTAGAATATAACTGTGTCTAAGACTGGGCACCACTGAATAGCTTCTAGAAGCTTTAAAAGCTGTTATGCACTTCTCTGTCTAAAACAGACAGACAGGCAGGCACGCATGTGTACACAGACACACACACACACACACACACACACACACACACACACACAAAGAAAGCAAAACAAAAGTGTGGTAAAGTAAAATGTCTAACAACTTCTGATACTTGTTTCTCTGTGACACAGCTAAGTGTTTTATAGCTTTCAAAGCTTTAAAACACTTTGTGATCCTATGCTTTTTCCTGTAACTCCAATCATAACTCATCCTTTTTTCTCAACAAGGATGTTAAGCTTCACCCCAAGAGCGAATCAACTTTTTTGGCATTCATATCTTGAAGACATAATAAGTTGGCTATAATGTCATAATTCTGTATTTTAAAGATGACAAAAAGCTTGCTAATATTTTCCCCAAGGATCTTAATGCACTTTATAATTCTTTCCTTAAGGATTCTTATCTGTGCATTTTCACATTATGTTACTGCCCCAGCACATCATAGGTATGCAATAATTACTTGTTTTGAGATAGAACAGAATCCTTGTGATTGAAATAATTATTGTGAATACCTCTTGACTAACTGCAATGGTCTTCAGAAAAGACATTACTTCTGTGTGGATGCAGTCCATCTTGATTAGAGCTCCTTCTGTTTCATATAACCATGCTTTGTTATGAAACCTCTTCCAGCCATTTCACTCCCATTTCATTATATGTAAATACTCCCCCCAGTGAGAGGGCATCTATTCAAACACTTGTTGCCTGGGTAAGTTAGGCTTTATCCTCGTGTGCCATCGAGCCAGATTTAGTCATTTTTGAGCCCTCCATCTACTTACTCATCTTTTGCAGTTTTGTACTTGGTACTCTGTGTTTTTTTTAATATAATCCCACCTCCCTTTGTTGCACTCTAGTTCCTGGTTGTCTACTGATATAAATATACGTCATCCCACGTTTACCCTGTGGTGACATATGCAACATTTTTAAATAAATTTGCACTATCGTCCTTTTCTGTTTAAGTTATGCCTGTGGTCACCATTCATTTATCATTCCCCCCAGTCTTGTTATGTACCCTACAATATGCAGTAATCTGCCTTACCACCATTTCCATGGAAAACTGCCTAGAACCACAGGAACATGCAAACCCTCTCCTCCCACCTGAACCATTGCTGCTTCTTCTGAGCACTGAGGTATAATGAATACTGCACTATACTGCGTCACTCATTTACACTGATTAAAATTGGTATAAGGTCTTCATACTGTAGTGATGCTGATATTTTTGTATAGGGACATGGCAGTGCTGGAAGGAAACTGTCATTACATACCTATTTTGGCATGACAATCCACGTGACCTCACCCTGACTCGTCTTCAGTGCCAAAATAGCCCTTGTCCCTTACATGTGTTTTTGGAGGTTACAGAAAGAAGACACACACACAATGTCCATCTGACCTTGTACTAATCCTACTGGACTCTTCATAAAACAGGTAGACTGTTACCGGAGAGAATCTCCATATTTCTGCTGTAATGAAATACAGTATGTTGACAGCATAGCTTTGCCTTCATGATTCAGAGAGACCATATCTATAGCTCTTAATGAGAAACAGCCGATTTTCCATAATATGCAACAAGACAATGTATTTCCTTCTTTCCATCCTTTCTTTCTTCCTTCATTTTCGTTTTATTACCAGGAAAGTTTGACCAAGCGGAGAGAAGCTCCACATTGCATACATCTGAATAAGCCGACAGTAAAAATATACTGTAACATTCTGAATTACATAACTTAACAGGAGCATTTTATAGTACTGATGTTATGCTAAGCTGAAATAAATCTTTAGAACATCATATACATAGCAATGAAAACTCATACACATCAGTCGAGCATTTAGGATTATTTTAAAGTGTAAACACATACTTATACTGTAATATCGACAAGCAGGCAGCACATAAAGCAGTAAATTACTGAGCAGCAAAAGGGGCAGTAGAAAGCGTCATTCATTCGGCCAACATGTAACAGAGCCATTGGATAATGGTCTGTGAGCTACTATTCTTTGCACTTCAGTCTACATAATTGGAGAGAAAAATTAGTTTGCTATGTTTACTGATCCTTAACATTCAAAGTGATATATGCAGAGAGAAACCAAGCATGGAAAAAATGCAGTTGCTAGAGACTGCAGCAGTACATACAGAAGAATTTAGCAATAACACAGCAACTGCTCATAAAGAAATTGTAATTTTTGCTGCATTACAAATCCAAACAGGGTGCCACAGTGATACAATAGTTAGAATAACTGCTCCTCGGTGCTTGGCTCTCCAACATGGTTCTTAGGTGGTGTACTTTCTGTGCAAAGTCCATGTGGGTTTTCACCATGGGCTTCATATCTCTCGCACATTCCAAAAACATAGAAATAGTAAATTGGAAATCCGTCAAAGGGTTTAATTTCTCCAAGTCATTTGGCTTTGTAATACCATGACAGGAATGGACCCCATTCCTAAGTTAAAGTATGGTTAAAGTTCATGAAATTAGTATTATTTCAATCTTTGATGGTAGCAAAAGTGCTCTTCACAGCACCCACAGTGTGCCCAGAACTGAATCCTGCAACTCATATGGAGTTACGCATAGCTATAACATATCTAAATACAACTGTAAATTCTTTTTTATGAGACCCATTGCTCTTACTACTTTTTAAGGTGGCTAGGTATCCTTCTTCCACATCTCCCTCATTTGTGCCTGCTTATCTTGGTATTTTATGACCTTGTGTTTCTCTGTACATAAGGCACTTTAATCACTGGGTGTAGCAATTTCAGTGTGCAATGCTACATTTGTCATCTTTTTTATGACTACTGTATCTGTTTTTTTTACATCTGTTTATTGAACTGTTGGTAATGAGTGATCTAATGATATAAACTTTATCATTCTCTACAATGCTTTGTGGTTTATGTTTCCAGTGCTTCTCAGCTGCTTCAATATTGTAATGTTTGCACAATCCCCAGTGCAACAGTCTTGACACATTATTATGCCTTTCAGTATGCAGGCCTTCTGCTATTAGTGTAGCACACCCAATTATGTTTTACAAAACCTGCATTTGTCTCATTCTCCGACATGTTCAGTGAACTTTGTGAACCAATAAATATGTAGTCTACTATCCTGGGCTGCCAATATTAACTTTTCATGTTTTGGTTTAAATTCACCTCTCCTTAACCATTCCTGCATCAGATCCTGATCGACATGAGGTTGTTCCAGACAATTTCTGTACTTGCAACTATATTTATGCCTTTTCTACATTTCTTGCCCTCTCATCTGATACTTAACCTTGTATTCTTTCTTGTTTTTTGGTAAATTCAGTTACTTCTGGTTTAATTTCCATTCCCTCTTGATGCCAATATACGTTTGCTAAACTAAGCAGACAAGTTATGTGAGGGCAGCAGATAGGTGTGCAGTCCTATGACTGCAGATCTATAGATGTAATTAGTTTCGAGGAGGGCCATACCTCCTTCTGAATGGAAAATATATAATCTTGGTATACACTGATTTTTATAAATCATTTTATAAGTGTGTTCTTTTATAAATCATTAGTCTTGTTTTCCTGTCCAACTGATCCAATACCTTTTGGGGCCAGTCACTCACCCCAAAACTCTAAGTTAGAACAGAAAGAGCAAATTGGTTTATAGCTTGGACTTTCTTCGTAGATGTCAGGTCTGTTTTCTGTACTAATTTAGTCTTCTAAAATATTCCTTACTAAGTTTTATTCACATTTGTTCTTTCTTTTTATTGTCAATACTTCATCAATTCCCAAACATTTATATACTCCATCCTACTCAAGTTCCTTTATATCACATTTCTGCCCCAGATTGATATATATTAGGTGCTGCAGCTTTCCTGCTTTAAAGGTTGCTTTTGCACATTTATCAAGACCAAATGACATTCTTATATAATCTGACAAAGTTTTGACTACTTGCAGTTGTGCTTTCAGTTTCTCACCTGATCAGCTATACAGTTTTACGTCATCCACAAAAAGAAGATGAGAAATCTTTACACTTTGTTGTTTTCTGGCAGCCAAATTGTAACTGTGACCTAATCTGTTAAGTAGACAGCTTAATGGGTTAAGAGCAAGACAGAAGAACAGCGGTGACAAAGAGTCACTCTGGAATAGTCCCTTTCAATTGTTATCCCTGGGATAATAATTTGTCCTTTATCATGGCTTAGCTGCAAAGTAATTTGTCACTGTGTCATTATCACTGTAATATAATTGATCAATGTAGGGTGTATCTTACACTTTTCTAAGCACTCCTTTATCCATGAATGTGGGATGCTGTCAATTGCCTTTGTTGTAGTCTATCCATGCCATATTTAGATTCTTCCCCTTTTTACAATTCTCCATTATGACTTTATTTAACAACAAATGATCCCTTGTTTCACATGACTTTCTTCTGTTACCCTTTATGTTATTGCCATGATTGAGTTTTCTTCTAAATGACTATAAGCTCAGTTGGCATGAATTTCAGCATGCAATTTCTACGTCATTGGAAGGCAAGTTATCAGTCTATAGTTTTTAGGATATCTTGCAGGTTCACTGTTATGGAGGAGTATCATTTTTCCAGTTAACCAGATTGGTGTTTGTTAGGGAGCATATATAAATAGTTCTTCTTGGGGCTAAATCTTCATGTAAAGATGTTAGTACTTTCATCCAGCACTTAGGTACTGCAGCTGGGTCTAGGGTTTTTCAGTTAGGAGCTTTTCTTAATTTTCTTTCATTTTTTTTTTCTGGCCATTACTTCATCCCGTTTCATATTCTGCACATCTGAACTTCTTGCTCTTCGTTTTACTTCTTCTATCCATTCAGCATCTTTGTTATGTTCCACTGGATCTTCATAGATATCTTTTGAAAATGTATCTATTTCCTTCTTCTTTGGCTGGTGTTTCTATTCCTTTGGCCTTGCTTCCCAATTCTCAAAAAACATTTTTGGGTCGTCAATGAATTGCTTATTTGGTACATTTTCTTTACATTATCTGTGTATCTTCTATGTTTTTCTGCCTGTGCTATCTTTAGTTTATTATTTGCAATAGTATACGATAGATCCTGGTCTTTTCTGATATTGCATGTTGCTTTTATTATATCTATCTTTCTAATTATTTTTGCTGATTTGTTCCTGTTCTGTACTCTTCTAACAATGACCCTTCTTATCTTAATTGCCTTATAGTTTTCTCTATTGAATACTTCCAAGATGGCATTTGATTTCTTCACTTACTTTCCCTTTACTGACGTGTTTTTTCTAGTTAGACTTTATCTGTTATTAATTTAGCTGCACAGTAACATCTGATTTACTTATGTTATATCGCATGAATTTCTGTGAACAGTCTTGATTACAGCGTTCATTTGTTTTAGCAAACATTTTGGGTCTTATTGACTTTCTGTAATCTATTTTTTCATTGATCTTATTATTTATTTATATATTTAATTTATTTAACATTTGTTTGTTAACAAAGTCTGATTGGGACAGAGCCCATTTTCAGTGGAGGCCTGGGGAGAGATGTTCCAGATGTCTGCCTATCCATCTCTACTAAAGATGCAACTCTTCCCTTAGATCATTTTCTTCAAAACTAAGGGCACATTCTTTGTTTTCTATTTCCTCCAGGCATTCTACAGAAAGTTCCAGAACATCTTCCTGTGGCATATTCTCTTCAGCTTCATGTGGTGTCATCCATTTTTCTTTCATATGGGAATTCACTGGTCTTCCACTCCGCAATATTGACTGTGAGTTGTCACTGTTTCTTGTTCCTTCCCTTGTTGTGCAACTCCAGCTAAACTTTTGCACTGGTTCTTTACTGAAGGCTCCATAATATCTTCATATGGCAACTGATTAAATGTCTTCCACTCCATGGGTTTCTCTGTAACTCATTGTTCTGTCATGCTTTGATGTTACCAGAGTTAGATTTTCTACACTAAATCCTTCACTTTGCAGGTAATCCATAACTTCAGTTTCTCTTTCTTTAACTTCTGCATTACTAATCCTCTTTTCTACTAGCCCCATTTGTTTTATTTTGTGTACTGTAAGCAAAGCAATACCAAAAATATTTGAAGAGGAATACAGTCAAAGGAATCCAGATATGGAAATGCTTCAAAGCCATGTGAGACTGAGCATCTGTGTGTGTGTGTGTGTGTGTGTGTGTGTGTGTGTGTGTGTGTGTGTGTGTGTGTGTGTGTGTGTGTGTGTGTATATGCATGTGCTTGTTTGGGTCTACTTTATTTCATTGAAAGCTCATTTCACTGAATTCGAATTCACCCTGATCAAATCACTGAAAGCTCAAATTGCTGAAAACTCATTTCACCAAATCTGATTTCATTGAAGTGAAGTACTGGCACTGTGTAGAGTACTGTAAGGCAAGTAAAAGGTATATGCCCTTTTTCCCACTGCAGTGCGATCCTGGAGTTAGTACATATAGTTGGGGTAGGGGCATAACCCCCCCCCCACCTATTTTATTTTTATATTATATTTTACCAAAAGCTTCAAAACTACATTTTAAACCATAGGCATGCATACTTACAACACCAATGACTAACTTTGGCAATATATACCCAAACTAAGTGGGGGGCTATGTCCCCCACAACCTCCCCAACTATATATACTAACTTCAGGATTGCACTACAGTGGAGAAAAGGGCATACACCTTTTACTTGCCTTACAGTACTATACACAGTGCCAGTACTTCATTTCAGTGAAATGAGATTCAGTGAAATGAGTTTTCAGTCATTTGAGTTTTCAATGATTTGGTCAGGGTGAATTGAGATTCAGTGAAATGAGCTTTCAATGAAACAGAGTAGACCTGCTTGTTCATATGTGTGCATGTCCTGCAATGGGCTGGCATCTATCCAGAATTAGTTTATTTGTCTTGTGTTGACAGAGTACGAGGAGAGAGACTGGTTCCGCCAAACCCCTGAGTTAGATGAATCAAATAATCAGGAAAACAAAGGGTTGGTATAATGCTTAAGTTGTTTACCTCACAGCTCACAAGGGCAACTAGCCTAGTACATGCATATGAACAGGCATGTCTTAGAACCAAACATTTCCACATTTAGTTGAGGTTGGTGTAATGTTTATCTCTCAAACAGAAGGTAAAGGGTTTGACTCTTACATATGGAAGTGAAATTAATTAGGCTTAACATGGCCCAGAATGGAAGTTAGCTTAGTTCTTACCTATGAACCTAATGAATAAATAAAATATCAAATAATAAGAATGTGTAGCACAGCATTAGAAATACAAGATATTACTGATAATATAAGATTTGCTGACAGTTAAACAATAATGCTTTACAGCATTAAAATGTAAAAGATTAATCATTTTCTGAAATATTTTTCATTCCATTAAAACTCTGAAAGAGTAATTCTTTACTGTGTTATAGTATTACAAACACAGGAAAACATCTCTGAAAGACTTGCTGATGCAAAATGTTTGATTGCAGTGAAAAGACAAAGGGCAGTTGTATTCTACACTAATGTTACAGCTGGCAAAATTTATCAGCATCAATTATTTAAAATTATTGCAAACACTATATGTGTAGTACAAGGTTAGATGATAAAACCTCAAACCTAGAGTCACATTTAACAGATATATTGAACTACATTTTCACGTTTTACAAGAGCTATAATAAATGTATACTTTTGCAACTGCAATGTGTGGTACTGCCATAATTATAGTATGAGTCTACCCCCCATTCTGCCAGTATACAGAACCCATTAGGATTAATTAATCTTGTGACAAACCTATTGAGAAAATGCTCTGTAACATGAAAACTTAAAATGTGGGCTTGAAAGACCATTTAAACTTAGCAGTCCTCTGTCACTGGTAAGGTATCCCATAACATCCAACACAGACTGACATTAATTAGAACTTACAGCTCATTATTTACACAAGTGTCCTATCAAGAAGGTCAGATTAAGAACCCATCAGTTATGGAATACTATGCACTACTGCCTAATTGCTGTCCCCGCATATAGGGACCATATCATTCATATAGCCTTCATCTTACCAAACGTCTGCCTTCTTCTACCCACCCGCTAAACTCTCACAATCACAACTGACAGTGAAAGTAAGTCAGTTGCTATAATTTTGTACACCAACTCAATTCACTAACTACCAAAATATTCCCACATCATATCGCTACTCCATCACAAACACACATACATTACATCGCAAAGCCCTCTTTCTCTTCCTGTGTATCTCTCCTTCTCTGTACAGTATCCATGCTCAGATCTTTTCTCGTATAGACAAGTTAAATGTAAGACTAGCACTTTATCAGCAGTACTGAAAGTCAGATACAAATACAAATGGCTTCATACATTTACTCACCCCATCTTCATCCTGAAACTTAGTAGAGATATTCACCCTAAACCTGGACCCACATATCAACTACCTACCATGACCAACCCATTACTTTCCAATGCCCCAGACACACATTTCCCATCAGGTAATGAAACTAACCTCATTTTTTTCAATAGTAACCCCAGAATCATATGCAACAAATGTTATGATATCATGCATATCTAGATTTTTGCTCCCCAGATGTTCTAATCACCAGAGACTCCCCATACTCTGGAATAGACTGCCCATACATGTCAAGCAGAGTGCCTCATTGGCCCTCTTCAAAAGGAACCTTGATGATTGGATGGGAGATAGGAAATTCACCCCGGGGATCATGTCAGCCGCCCTGCTAGACAGGGGCCCAGAGAAGTAAATATTGTGGGAAGAAATATCCAGGGAATTGTTATGACTAGGCTTGCATAGGCCTTAGAGCCGATAGCCTAGTACCAACCTAAAACCTGGCTAAAACAAGAAATTACTGACAACAAAATTATTCCCCCAGCTTTTAACATACTCAGAATGGACAGAACTCTTAAAAGAGCAGGAGGTATTGCTATTATCTTTAAAAACAACTTAGAAATAACTCCAGGCCATCTAAATATCCCAAAATTTAATAATGCTGAACTTCTGATTGCATATCTCAGAATCAACCAAAAGAAATCTATATGTATCCGAGACATATACAGCGACCAGGCAACAATATTACTACAGCCGAAAATATCCTACACTGGATATCTGACAATATCCACCAGGAAACCTTCATCTTAGGTGACCTTAATATAGACTGGCAATCTATAAACAGCAGCAATCCCAAGGACTCTGTTCACCTATTTGGCTTCACCCAACTATCAGGCACTAACAGACATTCTACACTGGACTGGATATTGGCAAACAAACCCCATAATACAGACACCTCTGGTAGCTTACCAGATACTATAAGTGACCACGCCCATCCTATACAATCATACAACAATATGGTTCACCCAAACAAATAATCTATAAACAAGTACTCAATTTAACCAAATTTGATAAACACACATTATTTCTTTATTTATTAAACATTTGTTTGCCAGGATAGTCCGACTGGACAACAAGTGTCCGTTTTCAGCGGAGTTCTGGGGAGAGAAACTCCATAAGTTTACAAAGAGAAGAAAAATGTACAAGAGAGACATTACAGAGTAGTAGCATACAGATGGTAGACTTTACAGCTGTTAGTATACAATAAGAGGATATTCCCTCTTTTGGTTAAAAATACAAGTGTACAGAATATACAATGTGAGTAGATAAGAACCTGGTAGAGCATTGCACATTATTTCACAACTGAAATTAAATATAATAATAAATTGAAGTGTATGCTTGATAAAGGTCCTTAGATCAGTGTGCTTACTTGGCTAGGAAATGTAAACTACAAAGTAAGTAGATAAATACAAAAGATAAAAAAAAAACATTATTACAGCCCTGTCTCACTACAAGTGGAATGTATTAAGAGTGATGCCCCTAGATGAAGCAGTTACTCATTTCAATTACACCTTCCTAAAACCAATAAATAATTTTGCACCAGTTATGACAAGAAGGGTAACATCTAACACAGCACCATAGGTAACAAAAGAGATTAACAGCTCATGCTGCAGGGAGATAAAACATGGCAAGAATGGTATAAGAATAAAACACAGCATGCCTACCAACATTTTAGATATCTCAGAAACCGTACCAAGATCTTCTTAAATCTGACAAGAAATCATACTACAGTAATCTCCATTAAAAGCACCAAAACAACCCAAAGCATTTTTGGCCCTCTCTAAATAAACTATTACACCCTGGCCATACCACTACACCCTGCCCTTCTACTTCAAACAACAAAGAGCTCATTTCCACTCACTTCAACACTTATTTTATCCAGTCAGTTCTATCACTAGTCAATGACCACCTTTCTTCACCTCTCCAGCTTCCATCTGTTCTAGAAAGCAATGCACTGACTTTTAGTTTTCAGCCCATCCCAACATCAACCATAAAAAATTATTAGCCAAGTTAAAAGGAACATCCTCAGCTACTGATAACCTTCCCACTGAGTTCCTCAAAATAGGTACAGAAGCAATAGACTTCCCTGTCTCCATTCTAATGAACCACTCAATAACTGAAAGTTATGCCCTGTCCATCTGGAAGAAAATCCATTATTATACCCCTTCAAAAAAGATGTACTTCAACAGAGTTGACAAACTCCAGACTTATTGCTATCCTATCACCCCTTTCTAAAACCCTTGAGTAAGGTATTTACTCTCAGTTTATGAAAGGTATAACCAGACACAGCCTCCTCTCCAACACCCAGTATAGTTTCAGGCCCAACCATAGTACTGGTAACTAATGACTCTGATGTCGTGCACACTGACTCCATACTAACAAGGCTGGAAAAGACATATTTACAGTTAGTTTTCTGTCTGGTGTAGGGATCAATGACATTGAAAGGGCTTTGAAGTCCCTTTCATCACTCAGATATCATTATATCCCAATGGTAGTCCATATGGGGGTATAATCTTGCTGGAAATGCAAAGAGACATGTTGGATCTTGTGAGTGTGCATGTGTGTGTGTGTGTGTGTGTGTGTGTGTGTGTGTGTGTGTGTGTGTGTGTGCGTGTGCGTGTGTGCGTGTGTGTGTGTGTCTGTGTCTGTGTGTGTGTGTGTGTGTGTGTGTGTGTGTGTGTGTGTGTGTGTGTGTGTGTGTGCATGTGTGTGTGTGTGTGTGTGTGTGTGTGTGTGTGTGTGTGTGTGTGTGTGTGTGTGTGTGTGTGTGAAACAAGACACCGGTCCTTGCTGGAATCCTTCCCTCACCCCGGATGATACCTATGGCTTAGTGAATGTTGGACAGTTCCAGCATGTGTCAGCATACGAAGAGATGATTGACACTCCAGTTTGCTATGACAAGTGTGGCATGACTTTTGGGTACTGGCTAAAGCCTTTGTTACCCCATAGTACCTTTTTAGGAAGAGTATGGCTAATGGACATCACAGCATAGTAGCCATTTCCATCCCTAAATTGGACCATATCAAGAAGTCTCTTCTCAATATTAGAAGCCTGAACACCAAATCGTTTGATCTTGGCACTCTCTTGCAAGTTGACATACAATTTTGTTTTTAGTTACTGAGACTTAGTTTCAGTGTAAAGACAGCACTATGTCCTTTCATAGGTCCATAGGCAGGTACTAGGCTATTGGCCCAAGGGCCTAAGTAAGCCTAGCCAACAAGGTTCCCTGGCTTACCTCAGTGTCACTGCTCGACAGAGGCACAGCAAAATAATGGGTATAGTTCCCCATACTAAAGGGGTGGCGTAAGCCACAAAACGATGGGCTAGGCTTGTAAATGCCCTCGGGCAGATAGCCTAGTATGAACCTATGAACCTATGAACCTATGAACGCCACTCAAGGAAGTTATTTTCCTGTGTCCCTGTTGAGCAGAGCTACAGAAGTGATCCCCAGGGTGTATTTCCTATTTCCCATCCATTCATCAAGATTTTTCTTGAAGAGTGCTAATAAGGAGCTTTGTTTGATATAGATAGGTAGTTTATTCCAGAGTATGGGAAGTCTCTGGGACAGGAATCTATCCCTCCAGCATGCCCTGTTTATTGTGGTGACAAGGTTTAGGTCCCTAGAGCATGTAGCTTGGAGGGATTGGGATTTCTTCAGGTGTAGCATGTCCAACAGCTCTGGGTTTGACATAGCTTTATATGTTAGGCAGAGATCACTTCAGAGTAGGTGATATGCTACGGAATAAAGCTGGAGTTTTTTGAGATGATTAGTGTAGGGCATCTGTTTGAGGCCAGTAATCCTCTTTGTGAGGTACTTCTGTGGCCTTTCCAGCTGCCGCAGATGTCTTGTGAGGTACACTCAAAAAGGGGCATTGTACTCTATAATGGGTCTAATAAGTGTCGAGTAGAGGGAAACAATGACCTCTTTTTTCCTGGATGAGAACCATTTTGTGATGAGGTGTGCCACGTAGAAAGATTTCCTGTTTACTGTGGTAATGTGATTATCAAAGGAGAGACTACTGTCCACCTGGATCCCAAGGTCTCTTATCACACATTTGGCATTAAGTCGACTGCCGCCTATATGGTAGTTCACGGGTACAGAGTTTTTACTAAAGAGGATGGTGATGCACTTTTAGGCATTGAGCTTGAGGCCATGACTCTGACACCAGGCATCTGTCTCATTCTGTAGGATGTCCACATCATTTGCAGACTCGACTATGGCTCCTAGTTTGCAGTAATCTCCAAACTTCGTTAGCCAAGGGCCTTCTGTGTTAGCCTGTACTTCAGAGAAGTAGATACCAAACAGGAGAGGTCCCAGGACGGAACCCTGTGGTACTCCACTTGTCACTGGTTTGAAGTCAGATTTGGAGTCTGCAACTTTTACAGTGTGGGATCTGTCCGTGAGCCAGTTGGCAACCCATCTTGTGATGTAAGGATTTATACCTAGTTTAGTAAATTTAGCTATAATTCCAGAATGGGGGATGGTGTCGAAAGCCTTAGCGAGGTCAAGGTAGGCTGTGTGAACCACCTTACCCTCGTCTGCGGCTTTGGTGACTGCCTCAAAGAAGTCAATCAGGTTCAGGAGGCATGATCTGCCTTTCCTAAACCCAAACTGGGTGGGTTCCAGAGTTTGGAGGTTACCAATGTCTTTGTTTATGAGTTCCATTTTGATACGTTCCATGGCCTTGCAGACCAGGCTCATCAGGCTAATAGGGTGATAGTTCCCAGGATCAGTGGTGGCTCCCCCTTTGTGGAGTGGGATAACTGTTGCTGTGTGCCATTCAGTGGGCACAAAGCCTGACATAAGGCTATGATTGAACATGGTGCTTAGGTGAGGAGCCAGTTTGTTCTGAAGTTCATGTAAAACGCAGACTGGGATGTTGTCCGGTCCCATGGATGCTGTGTTTTTGGCTTTAGAGAGTGCAGCTTTTACCTGCATAGTTGTGATTACAGGGACTGCATTCTTCCTATATAGATATGGGCCCTTTAGAGGTGAGAGGGGGGTAAAGTTAGCACTGAATCTATCTGCCAGGATGTTGGCAATTTCAGTTGGTTCTGTAATTTTCGTGCCATTGTGCTGTAACTCAGAGCAGATCTGGGTGTTGCCATTGAAATTCTTGACATAGCTGCTCTGTTAGAATAGTAACATAGAACAGTAAAATTCAAACAAATGACCCTGGAGTTTGGATTTTTTATGCGATTAAATTATTCACAGCTTTTAGTTTATTTTTGGGTCATTTGTTAGAATTTTACTGTTCGAAGTTGTTGGCACATTCTAACAGAGCAGCGGTGAGTGGATTTCCCAAGACACGGAGGTGCATTGCGATACAGTGGATTTTGGTAATTTATTCTTCTGTACTAGAGACAAATATAACATGCAGTTTAAAATAAACTCCTCCTGGTGGTCCACAATTTTAAATTAACTCCATAAGAAGAGAAAATAAATATGCTACATAATCTAAAATTCTTGATTTTAAAAAATGAATTGAAAATATCCATAAAGAACTCAAAGCTACTATCAGAGCTAGTAAGGCAAATCATGAATTTAAATAGCTTGTGAAGCAAATGGTGATTATAAGTCCTTCTTTAGTTATATTAGGAACAAAAAATAACATCCAGCATTGTTCTGAACTTATCCTAAATGGCATAACCCCCTCAGATCCAATAGAATTAGTGACTATACTATCAGATATATTTAGGGTAAATGTTGCCCCTGAATCAGTTATCATAATTCCACAAATTTTCAAATCTCTTACACCTCTGAATATCACAAAGGAAGATGTACTGAAGGTGATCCCTAAAACCAAAAATGTTATACGAGTGGGGCCTTGTTAAATTTTTGGATGCTTCCATGATCTAATGGAGCTCCTTTTTAAAATATTTAACATCAGCTTAGGTACAACATTTGTTCCCAAGGTATTGTGAACTGCAGTGGTAGTATCCTTTCACAAGCAGAACTCTACTATGGATCCAGGAAACAAAAGAGCCATTAGCCTGAGTAGTCCGATTTGTAAAGCCATCTTTTGTCCTCATAAATTATGATATGAAAACCCTTATCAGGCTAGACCCACATCAGTTTGGCTTTGTCAAAAGGAGATCTTGCCTAGTTAACATCTTTGAGACGGTCACACAGGCTTCACAAAGTTATTCTGTTCATGCACCTTATTTTGGCCTTGCAAAAGCATTTGACATTATCCCCTATGCTGTATAATAATAAAAAACAAAAATGCCTTAAATGTATATCCATATGTGATGAGCTGGGTAACCAACAGGCTAAAAGATAGAACCCACATAGTTATGGTGCCAGTCACCTCCTCAACCATTCCATGCTACACCTCCTTCTACACATACAGACCACAAACTGAAAACATAAAAACTAAAGGAGGCGGTGTATTGATATTCATTAAAGATAAATACACCTCCAGACTGCTTAGGCAGCATGATTCCCTGGAGATACTTCAGGTGCAATTAACTGTTAGTAGGACACCTATTCAAGTCATTGACAGCTACAGGACCTCCTCCATGAATCAAGACACCCACTCTGCCTATTTGGATCTACTTGAGTCTATCAACATGCATCCGAACACCCTGGTTTTGGCTGACTTTAACTACCCAGCCATTGATTGGGTAAATTACTCGTGCTCTAACTCACTTGCCCAAAGGCTGCTCTACAGTGTTAACTCCAATGCACTGGACCAGCTAGTTGACACCCCCACAAGGTGTGCCAACATCCTAGATCTGGTGTTTACCAGTATGGGGACCACTGTAGTACTCCCACTGTGAGGTCTTACCTAGTAAGATCTGACCACAAATCAGTCTCATTCGAAGTAACTATCACACCTGACCCCCCCCCCCCAGCAGCAACTAAACTAAAAAACTTCTCCAAAGCAGATTATATGGTATAACTAGCTTTACTGCACCGAGTTCTACACCAGTGCTTTATACAAACACCTGTACAACTGCACTGACTCGGCCGTACCTGATAGGACAAAAAACAAGCTCTTCAAGGAAGCGCAAACCTGACTGATGGGCAGCTGCTATTAACAGGCTTTACAATAAGAGGAAGAAAATGCTGTCTAAGAGTAAGAGGGAGCAAGCCCTAAACTATAAATACCCCCTCCTCAGTTTAAACAAGCAAATGAAACTTCTTGTGAAGTCCTCCAAAGCAGACTATGAATCCAAATTAGCTTCCTCAATTAAGAACAACCACAAGGCTTTCTTTAGTTACATAGGTTCATAGGTGTGTACTAGGCTAATGGCCCTGGAGCCTTTACAAGCCTAACCCATAGAATTACCCTGGCATCGTGCCACCCTACCATAGTTCCCAGTGGCTCTGTTGAGTAGAGCCACTGGAGTGATCCCCAAGGTGAATTTTCTATTTCGCATTCACTCATCAAGATTTCTCTTGAAGAGGGCCAGTGAGGTGCTCTGTTTGACATGTATGGGAAGTCTATTCCATAGCATGGGCAGTCTCTGGGTTATGAACCTGTCCCTCCAGCTTGTTCTGTTGATTGTGGTAATGAGGTTGAGGTCTCCGGAGCATGTGGTGCAGAGGGATTGGGATTCCTTTAGATGTAGCATTTCTAACAGAGTTGGGTTAGACATGGCTTTGTAAGGGAAGCAGAGATCACCTCTAAGTAGGCGATATGAGACAGAGAATAGTTGGAGATTTTTGAGTCTGTCCATATAGGACAAGTGTTTAAGGCCAAGGATCCTCTTTTTGAGGTACTATTTCAGCCTCTCCTGTTGTTGCAGGTGTCTAGTGAGGTACATGCCAAATGGGGCATTGCACTCAATGATTGACCTAATGAGGGAAGAGTTGAGGGAGACAATGACCTCTTTCTTCCTGGATGCAAAACCCTTAGTAATGAGATGTGCCACACAGAAGGACTTTCTGACCACAATGGCAATGTGGTGGTCAAAAGAGAGGTCGCTGTCAACCTGTGTTCCCAGATCTCCTATAATGCCTTTTGTGTTCAGTGGACTACCATTGATGTGATAATTCATGGGAATTGGGTTTTTCCTAAAGGGGATGACAACACAGTTTTTGGCACTGAGCTTAATGCCATGGTCCAGTCGTTGGTCTCAGTGAGGCCTTCCTGTAGGATGTCAGCATCACTTGGGGAGTTAATAATAGCTCCCAACTTGCAATCGTCTGTGAACCTTGTCAGTCAGAGTCCCTTTGTGTTGGCCTGGACCTCAGAGAAGTAGATACCAAACAGGAGAGGACCCAGGACCAAACCTTGTGGGACTCCACTCATGACTGGTTGGCAATCTGACTTGGAGTCAGCTACTTTCACGCTGTGGGTTCTATCTGTGAGCCAGTTTGCAACCCACCTAGTGATATAGTGGTCAGTGCCAAGCTTAGTGAGTTTTCTGTGATTCCTGAGTGGGGAATGGTATCAAAGACCTTGGCCAGTTCAAGGTAGGCTGTATGAACCACCTTGCATTCATCCACAGCTCTGGTGACTGACTCAAAGAAGTCAACCAGGTTGAGCAGACATGATCTACCCTTCACAAAACCAAACTGTGTGGGATACAGAGTTTGGAAATTCCCTATATCCTTGTTTATTAGGTCCATGGTGATGCATTCCATAGCTTTGCATATCAGAATCATCAGGCTAATGGGGCGATAGTTCCCAGGGTCTGTAATTGCTCCTCCTTTGTGGCGACGGGTGACTATAGCAGTGCACCATTCGGTAGGGAAAAAGCCTGAGATGAGGCTGTGATTGAACAGAGCACACAGTGAGGTGCCAGTTCACTCTGTAGTTCATATAGAACACAGCCAGGGATATTGACAGCTTCTGTAGAAGCTGTATTCTTGGCCTTGGACAGTGCTGTTTTAACCTGTGCAGCAGTAATACTGGGTTCCTGGCAGTTTACTGGTATTGTGACTGGTCCTTGGCACTGAATCTGTCGGCCAGTATATTAGCAATATCTGTTGGCTCGGTATAGATGGTACCATTGTGCAGTAGCTCAGAGCAAATCTGGGTATTGCCATGGAGATTTTTTACATAACTATAGAAGGCCTTGTGGATGTCTTTACTATCTGCTGTAACCTAAAAGGAAAGGCCCAGATTTGTGCTGAACTGATAGTTAATGATACCACATATACTGAGCCTGTGGACATAGCTAACCTGTTAGCAAACAGGTTCTGTGAAAACTTCACCCCCCCTGTCCCCACTTAAGTACCCCATGACATCCCTACCACCTGTCCATTACCTTGTATCTCTAAAGAGCAGGTCATAAATGCCCTCTCTAAGGCCAAAAACACAGCATCTGTGGGACCTGATAACATCCCAGGTTGCATCCTACATGGGGTCAAACAAGAATTAGTAACACCACTGGGTACTCTTTTCAATCATAGTCTAAGCTCTGGCTTCATCCCAGCTGAATGGAAAATGGCTACCGTTGTCCCCCTGCACAAAGGTTGTGCTTCCACTGACCCCAGGAACTATAGACCTATTAGCCTGACTAGCCTTATCTGCAAATCCATGTAGCAAATCATCATGGACATTATCAGCAAAGATATAGGTAATCTCCAAATACTTGACCCTACTGAGTTTGCATTTCTCAAAGGGAGATCATGCCTGTTAAACCTGGTGGACTTCTTTGAGACAGTCATCAAGGCGCTGGACAAGGGGAAATCTCTGCATACAGCCTAACTAGACTTAGCCAAGGCTTTTGACACTGTCATCCACTAAGGCATCATTGAAAAACTCACCCAGCCAGGTATCAACCCATATATCATTAGATGGGTCGCTAACTGGCTGACTGATAGGACCCATATAGTCAAAATAGGGGTATCCTCCTCCAAAAGCGAACCTGTAACCAGTGGTGTTCCACAGGGATCAGACCTGGGATCTCTACTGTTTGGAATCTATTTCTCCAAAGTACAAGCTAAAACTAAAAGTGTGTGGCTGATAAAGTTTGCTGATGACTGCAAACTGGGAGGGTCATACAATCTCCAAGTAATATCAACATCCTGCAAAAGGGTCTTACACAAACAAACAATCGGTGCCAAAGTCATGGCCTTAAACACAATGCAAAAAAAATGTGTTATCGTCCCTTTTGGTAAGTGTGATGTTCCTGCTAACCACCACATCAATAGCAATCCTCTAAGTATCCACTCAGTAGTGATAAACCTGGGCACACAGGTTGACAGTAACCTTACCTTTGATCACCATGTCTCCACAGTGGTAAGAAGGGCATTCTATATTTCTCATCTCATAAGTAAGGGCACTCCATCAAGAAAAAAATAAGTTATAACCTGTTTGTACTCTTTTCTCATCATACCAGTAATTGAATAAAACAAGCCTTTTGGTATGTACCTTTCCAAGCATCTGCAGTAATTGGAGAGACCACAAAGGTTCCTTACAAGGAAAATTCAAGGTCTTCCACATCTTTCCTATGTGGATCACTCGTGTTATTCTGTTTCATACAGATTGCTCAGAGGCGATCTATTCCTTACATATAAGGCAATCTATGACCCTGCTTTATTGGAAATGCTGCATATCCGCAAGTCAAATGGCACACGGGTTACCCACTGTAAAGACCTTAACCTGGTATGTGACATTAATAGAATCTGCTGTAAGAACAGATTTGTCTCCCAGAAGTTACCATACATTTAGAATGGACTCCCACTTTATGTCAAACAGAGCACCTCAGTGGCCCTCTTCAAATGCAATTTGGACAATTGGATAGGTAACCGTAAATTCACCCCAGGGGTTCCACCTGTGTCCCTCTTGGACAGGGGCAATACGTGCTGATCATTGAAATAAAGGTAGAACCTGGCTAGTCTTGTAAGAACCCCAGGGCCATTAGCCTTGTAACTTCCTATGTTCCTATAAACAAGTAGCATCTACTTTTCCAATTTCCAGTCTCCAAACAGGAATTAGGGCATTTGATTAACTAAGTATGCAGATGACTGCAACCTGGGCATTAATGTCAAATTTCTTTCAAATATACATTCATTGCAGTAGAACCTAACCCTCATAAACAAGTTGTGTATAGAAAAAAACATTAAAATTAAATACAAAAAAGTGTAGTATTATCACATATGTTGAACAAGTCCCTCTCTCACTGTATAGTAAAGCCAATACTTCACTCCAAAATGATAATGCAGTCAGGGAGCTGGAACCTGGCTTGATAATTCTCTTCCCTTTCACCATCTCTTTGCAGCACTAGTCAAAATGTCCTTCTTCTTATTATATCTAAAGGCATAACATCCAGATAAAAAAGGCATTATTATTATCCCTCTTTAGACCAATTATTGAGTACAATGCAACCTTCAAGATATTCCTTTCCAGATATATTGAACAACAGGAAAGACTGCAGAGGTTCCTAAATAAAAACACTGTTGGCTTTAAGTCTCTTACTTCCTAGGAAAGGAAAGACGTGCTATCCCTGTAGCTGTTTTTTATAGGTTTTTGAGGTGATCTATTCCTTGTATTCCATGTCATTAAAGATCCCATCCTCCTTGATCTCCTGGATCATCACAAATCAAATGGCTCCCTTAACACCAGAACAAAGGACTTAAATCTCTACCAGTGCAGCACTAAAGTGAATTGGAGAGAGGAATTTATTTCCCAGCACCTCCCTCCTTTCTGGACCAGACTTCCCCAGCAAGCTAAACAAAGTAACATCCGAATTTCCTGACTTGCTTTGCCTTTCTCAAGAAGGGAATTACAGTATGAGGGTCGGCAATAGCAAAGCATTAACTATCCTGTGACTCAGCTGTCTTGCATTTCTATTGACCTAAGAAGCGTGACACACTCAAGTGTCTTTATAATTCTGAGGTCTCACACAAACACACACACACACACACACACACACACACACACACACACGCGCACACACGCACACACACACACACACACACACACACACACACACACACAGATCTCATGTTGTTAAATGGAAACACTCATATTCAACTTTTATTCCAACATCTACAGGTGTACCTGAAGGATCCATTTTTGGCCCCTTATTGTTGAATACAGTAATTAACAATCTGCACTAAGTGATAATGGAACCATATTCTAATATGTCTAAGTCTTAATACACTACTCACTAACATGTTTATCCCCTTTCATCAATCAAATTTCACTTCCAGCCTACCCCTTCTCTTTTACTATTTATTTGATGTAGCTAATCCTTTTCCCCTCAAACCCATTCCAAACATTCTGATTATTTCATTTATGTATTATATACTTGAAAGATAAACATTGTGTAACTGATGTATCTGATATATTATATTTTCTATACTATCTGATGGTGTCTTAGAAAAATGTTATCATCTATGTATTTGCATGTTTGATATACTGTTCTATCTGTAAATTACTGTACTGAAGCTTTTATACCTGGGCCTCTGCTGAAAAAGGGTCCCTGACCCAATTAAACTTTCCCGGCCACCAAATGTCAATAAATAAAAATAAATAAAATAATTTGATATGCAGATAAGTCTACCTAAGTATACCCCACACAAATTTATTGGATCAGCTTCTAACTCTAACTCAAAAGGCTTTCTGTAAACTTGAAGTGTTGATAAATTCTAACTAATATTGAATGCCAAAGAAAAACAAACTATTGCCTTTGATATTACCTCAATTAATAAAACAATTTTGGAGCAAGTTAACCAAACTAATGTTTTAGTTGTCATCGTTCACCAACAACTAAAGGCTGACCGTCACATAAAACATGTAGATGCAGAACTAATAGAAAACTTGGTATGTCATATAAATTCAAATAATTTCTCACTTCTGAGGCTCACTTATGAACTACCCAACCCTTTTACTCCCTAGTGTATCTTTGTCATTAATAAACATTCCCAAAAATTCTTTTATTTATTTTATTTTATTTGACATTTGGAAACCGGATTGGTCCATCTGAGCCAAAGCCCATTTTCAGTGGAGCCCTGAGGAGAAAAGCTGCATTACGTAGACAAAAATTATAATTGCACATAATAAATTCTGAAATAGTGTAAATAAAAATATCATAACTACAGAATAAGACTTACATACACAGTAAATATAAATAGTTACAGTAGAAAAAAATGTACATGGTAAATGCAGGCAAATACACATTTTAAAAAGTATAAACATTAGTTAATAAAACAGAAAAAGAACTATAACACAACTTCTAAATTTGACTCAAAAACTAGTACTTAGGATGATCTAATTTCCTTATATGATCACCTAGATATTAAAATACAACTCCATTTCTAGTTCGTGTCCACAACTATACCTCCCCTCCCTTTCCCCTCCCATAGCCACCATGCCTCATACCGTCTGATCATTGCATTCCTTCCTCTGCAGGCTCTGACTCACCCTTTACCCTCCCCTTCCCTCCTCACTCAATCTCTCAGACCTGTTATAACATGCTTAACTACCTCACTTCATCTCCTCACTCAATCTCTCAGACCTGTTATAACATGCTTAACTACCTCACTTCATCTCCTCACTCAATCTCTCAGACCTGTTATAACATGCTTAACTACCTCACTTCATCTCCTCACTCAATCTCTCAGACCTGTTATAACATGCTTAACTACCTCACTTCATCTCAACTCCAAATACATATCCAACTGACTTACACCTAGCTTCCTCTCACTAACACATATACTACTCACTCAGTCTCCTCTCTTACTCCTCTATCTTCCCTTTCCATCCCATTAGCCCTTCTAGCTTGTTCCACCTTCATGTGGAGCTTCTGCTTTATATCTGTTTGAGTTTAATGCAATATTTGTGTATAAGATTTACGTATATGAGTTTAGAACAGTATCTGTTTGAGCTTAGTACTATCTGTATATACATCCTACCTTTATTCCTAGCCTTTAGCTAGATATTGGTATATCTGTTCATTACTATGTTTCATATTGTATGTATAGCTGTTTGCTGCAGTATGTATTATTTGCTACTGCATGTATATTCAATTGTTCTTCATGTACTCTGTTGCTCATTTATTGTTCTGTGCAGCTTGTCTCCCCGGGCCTCCACTGAAAAAGGACCTGTGTCCAGTTGGAATTTCCCAGTAAACAAATATAAATAAATAAATACTTCAGCAATTTCTCTGCAAACCATTTTGACTTTTGTTTTAAAAATCTCATATATTATTATTTTTATCTGTCACATATTACAGCACCAGTCACATCATGTGGGCATGTTTTGGTTGAAGCAAGTCGCTAAACTGTGGGTTCTGCATTATAGTGGCTGAAATGTCTGCTATACAAGCAGAGGCTCCGGGGTTCAGTCTCCAGGGTGACTATTATAGTCTGGCAGTTAGCAGTTAGCAGAAAGGAATAATGCTATGTGCTGGTTTGATTCACTCAGTCTACATTTGCTTTCCATGTGACCATGTAAATCACTTAGCCACCCAGTTCTCTGGTAGGTGGAAAATTGGGCTAGGCTCTTCAGTTGTCTTCTGGACTGCATGCCTAGTTATTAACTATGGATGAGCAAGGAACAGCCGCATCCCTCATTTCTGGACCAAACGTCCCCAGCAGTCACTAAAGGGATTTGAAATTGTATAGACTGCAAAGCTACTTTTTAAGTTTCGACTGTCAGTGGAGCTTAACCCTACTGTAAGAAAGTGTGGCCTGCTCATCTTGATTAGTGAACTGTTTGAAACTTAACATTAAAGTGAACCACCTGAAGTCGTGTTTTAGTACAGATGGCACAATAAAAGCAATGAATGACAGTCAGTAATAGCAAACAAACAACACTACCTATAGAGGCAGTCAAAGAGAACTTTGAAAGTCATAGTAATGTCAAAAAAGAGAATGGACAGAGAAAGTAGACCACAG
The DNA here is from genome assembly GCF_019279795.1 of Protopterus annectens. Taxonomy (NCBI): domain Eukaryota; kingdom Metazoa; phylum Chordata; order Ceratodontiformes; family Protopteridae; genus Protopterus; species Protopterus annectens. Next base: position 355,739,701 of record NC_056750.1, on the reverse strand, counting down.
AACATGTTTTGCTTCTCTGATGGGAAGACAATGTGAAATGGGATAAAGAAAGAATGAGAAGAAGAAAAAATTGTCAGCAAGGCAGCTCATCAGATCAGTTTGTGGATAACAAATTAGAAAAAATAGGTTAAACAAAATGCAAAGATATATGTGCTACAGGAAACAGAGCATTCTGTGTGTTTGCAGCAAGGTTTATCTCCATACTGATAAAAATATTAAACATTGTGCATAATTCTAGGTGTTGTAACCCTTATGTGCTTTACCAGGTATGCAGACATTTCTATGTCTAGCTATGAAATATTTACTGCACACTGCAGCACAACACCTGTGTTGTTGTAGTTCTTCACAAACCACCCTACATAAGGGAATTTCATACAGTGGTGGTAGCTGACTCAAAACTCATTTTACAGTGGAAGAGCCAGGCAGTGATGAGGGGTTTTGGCCTTGACTAAACATGTTCTTCAAAGCAAACAATTAATGTGCTCACTGGGCATTGTAATTTAATGTTAAAAGCGCACAACTCTTCTAGTTTCCTTTAGGCCTATATAGTGTTCCATTTCATTCCTTACTTAGTGGCTTTTCATTAGGCTAGAGACAGAAGAGAACATACACTGTTAGATGAAAAACGCAGATAAGTTATACTTTGCCAGTATCCTGAAGCCTTAGCCAAATGCTTGAAACCCTTAATGTTATCAGTTCAGTAATGCAGATCTGGAAAGATATGCCTGGCTACTCCCCTGCTTTAGCACTAAATGCATTATCATCTCACCCACAAAGCAAAGAATAAGGCATTAAAAAAGAGGAGGAAGAAGAAGAAGCAACTAGTCCCGAGTTTAAATACCTAACTCCTTGGTCTTCCTTGTTGAGCTTTCTGGTAGCTTTAGGTTTATTTATATTCACTTGCTGTACTATCCCAAATATATGATAAGCAGATTCACAAGAGTAGGTCTCCTAACCTATTATCTAAAATGCAGAACTATCATATATACATAAACATTATTATTTACAGAGTTATCTTACCTTTGAGATCAAATTCTATTCTACAGTTGGCAAAATTCTGCCCTCAGGATTAACCCATGCTATTGTCATTAATATACCTCCATTACGTTTCTTTGGTCCTGTAAATGAGTTACACCTCTCATCTCCACAATACTTTGCAGAATGTATCATTCAAAGGCTCAGCAGTTTGTAAATAGGTAAACAGGGAGAAGCTTCTAAAAAGCAACTCTGGTCACTGACAGTTCCTAGTATAACATACCCTTCCACCATCAGTATAATATCAGCAGAAAAATATAAGAAACACACTTCCCTCAGTCTAAGTTAACTGATTTATTACTATAGCCAACTTGGTCTTACTGTGACCTTATGTTTACCATAGCATGTCAAGCAAAGTGCCTCTTTGGACCTCTTCAACAGGAACCTTGACGATTGGATGGGAGAACGGAAATTCACCCCAGGGATCACGTCAGTCGCCCTGCTAGACAGGGGTCCAGGAAAGTAAATAATGTGGGAAGAAATAGCCAGGGAATTGTTATGGCTAGGCTTGTATAGGCCCTAGGGCTGATAGCCTAGTACCAACCTATGAACCACATTTTACTTAAAATTTTTATTAAGTATCAGGTTCAGAGCTAACTTAAATAATTGCCAGCACACAAGAAATCCCTGCTGTCATATACAAAACACTAAAATGGCAACAAAAGTCATCAATAGCCCCCGTGCCCACATATTTAGCCTATTACTAATCCAATGTGTTTTCAATGATAGATGGAAAGGGTTTAGTACAAACACCTGAATCCAAGCTGCATGAAGACCACGATCTCACAGCCACAGACACATCTGTTTTGTAGCTCGCATGGGTTACTGCTCACATTCCAACTCAAACAACGAGTTTGGACCAGTGCAACAGCCATGCAGAGAGAATTCGAAGTTGCTGCACCTTACAGAACACAGTGTATAAGTTTCAGCAGTTTTGGGGTGGGGTTGTGGGAATGGGAGGCGTAGCATAGGTTTGCAGACACTGACTGGGGAGGTTTTATGTCTAGAGAGTGGGGGAGGAGTTTTATGTGTAGAGAGTAGGAAGGAAATTTAGGGCTAGGCGTCCTCAGTGGAGTTTTTAGGCTTGGAGATCAGCACAGGAGTTTTAGCTTATTTAGCAGCATGGGAGTTTTAGAGAGAGATCTTGGTGTTTAGGTTTATGGAGGGTAGCTGGAGTTTTAGGGTTATGGAGGACTTGAGGACTTTAGGTTTATGGAAGGATAGTGGTGTATTAGTGTTAGGGAGTGATTTGTGACTTTAGATTTAGGGAAGGTTTATGGTTATGACTTGGTGAACTGGTGTCAGTCTCACAATCCACATTCTATTAAAAATGGTCTACCTCAAGACCTTATATTATGATTTTACTTGTTTCAAAAACATCAGTACTCAGTTGAGCAAAAACTAAATGTATTACTCTAATACTGGAGGTTAATATTGCCAAACAGGTTAAAATTTGCTGTTTATAGCCTATTATTTAAGTCACCTAGCAAATAAAATAAAATGGAGAGAGTGGTTTAAGAAACAACATGTAAGCATCCCAAATGCTACTTCATTTTTTGTGCCTACCTAGCATTGTTGTGGCTATGAGCCATTTGAATCTAAACTGTTCTTTTCAATGACACACATTTGCTATGGATGCATGCAGATGCTTCTTAACACAACTTCAATCCAATCACCAGGTATGTCCCATCTGAGAATTTGATGACAGCTGAGAGTACATTATAATGAAAAACAATCTAGTAGGAAACAAGTTTCTGATATGAAAACTCTTCAGAAACATATGCTTCAAATCAGACACCAGGTAAATCAGTTTCACTCTGATATTACACAAGTCGACATGAGCAAATGTCAGGCTTCTAGGAGTGATGCTCAGGCCATGCTGTAAAGGGGACTGCAGGACAGTTGCCCTGAGTGAGTTCACAGCTTTTCTCTACATCCCTTTAGAAATAAGCTCTCCTTTGAGAAAGAAGAAAGCAAATACCTATATCGTTGACTGGAACATTCATGCAGAAAGATGTGTATTTGTATATCTCTATGTGTTTGTTTTGGAAAAGTTTCATAAGAGGTATAATACAGGAAGACGAACTCTGTAAACTAACAACATATATGAAATAGAAGTATAATCCAGATATAAGCACCGGAGAGCAAGCGGATCCAACATGTAATGTGTCGTTCAGCCATCTTAGGAAGTCCCAGGAATCCTTTAAAATATTCACATTCTTCAGTACTATATTTTTTAATTTACAATCAATGTACCTTGCTAAAGGTGCTGTGACTGATCCTTCTGCTGAGGTTTTTACACACATTTCAAGTCACATCCTGTTGTATTCAATAACTAATTGATTTAAGTATTTTATTGGCTAACTTGAGGGAGGAAAAGGTTTTTAAATAAGCAATTATGATGCATACGTCTATCTGATGAAGTTCTTTGAGACAAAACCATAAGGGGGAATTGTACTAACAGCGTTTATGCTCTATGTGCTGTGTGTTCGTGTGTTTCTTGCAATAAATACTTGAGTGCTGGCTCCGCTTGGTCTCCGGTGCCTATATCTGGATTATTGGTTTTGCTTTTGGGCACACAAACCACATTTTACATGAAACAGACGTATACCATAAGAGGAGGGACTTAAACACCTATACAACCTGAAAACAGCTAAGTGGTTGAAGCCAGAAGATTATGACTGAGCATGAAAGATACAAATAAATGGGTCACATTAAATGACAGGTAGAGAAAGAAGATATTTAATTCTTGGAAAGATTTAGCAACAAGTATGGAAAAATAGAGTGGGCAGCAGACATTATAAGAAGAGTCCAGCATGTAAGCTTTACATTTAAGGGAGAGTTAGGTTGTAGATGAAAAAGAAAATGTAGACCAGATGAGTAGACTACAAACAGTAAGAAGGAGGCAGACAGACAGATTTACATGTTGGTTTTTTTGTTGTTTTATTTTTATTTAGTTAAGCTGGCTACATAAAGAAGTTGAATAATATAAACAGGATGACACATAAGCAGAACAGACTGTTTAACAATTAAAATTCATTAGGAAATTTGAGTAGAAGCAATTATCTCCACAACTTACTGCTTAGATCATTTACAGAAGGCAGTGTGTCAAACTGTTTCCAACATTTCACTCCTCACCAAGAGGCCAGACTATTTCTTCTTATTTAACAGATCTGAACAATTAAAGCACACATTTCTGGTTTCAAATCATTAAACTCAATTTAGAAAATGTAATAATTTAAAATGGGTCTCTTACAAATGTCAGAAACTCAGTTTGGCAGAAGAGAATTCATTGAATCTATTTTTGCTGAAATGTACTGTGCAATAAACTGAGCCGAAGGAATCTCTGTAATCTCACTGCTAGCTGTTCGGAAGGGGGGGAACCTCCCAAAACCTTAGCCTTCTAAGATTTTATGGTACCTCAGAAGATGTGCTATACCAAGGAAAGGATTTTATTTAGCTCTTCTAGAGCAATAAAATCGATGTGGTGAATCTGGTTTTGATGAATTCTGCACTGACCATTGGATACTCTCCACAGGGATCTATTCAAGTTTCACAACAATTCATCATTTTAGCTGAAATTCCAGCTGCATAGAAGGTAAAACTAGATAGTAAAGTGGCAGAAAACATGCATATTGCAAAGTAAAGATAAGGTGATTTCCAATCTCTTGGGATTGTTTAAACAAAATTATTAAGTCCAGACTGATACCCAGTTGTAAAAACAAACTAATGATTTTTCCAGAGGAAAGTAAAGATTAATGTCTGTCATCCTCTAATACATCACTATCAGTCTTAACTCAATGGCAAACTATTTCTCCCTTTTATATCAGTGACATTAATGAAATATATGCCAGAATTAATTCAAAATAATCATGACTCAAGTTGCAGTTGAAAAGGTTCCAAGAAGCAGCTACCTACCCAATTAACAAAGAAAAATGACTGACTTAACGAGTGGATAGCTTCATTCATTAATTAGTTGATGTGGGTTTATGATGGTGGAGGAGGCAACATACTTTTGGTAATATATTAAAGGCAGGATTACTGATATAACCCATGCAGGAAACTAATGATGAGCTGGTAATACTAAGCTTGGATACAGAGAAGGCATTCACTAGAGCAGAATGAATGTCTTTGGATTATCAGAAGAATTTATAGACCTGATTGTGTCAATATATTCTAACTGAATGGCTCAGGCAAAGTTCCATAGTTTCTTTTCTGCCCTAAAAATGATAAAGAACAATTATGCTAAAGTTATTTTAGTTAAATGATTGTAATAGATTTTGTGGCTTAGCATTTTCCTTGATCAGTGTATGTGTGCACCATTTCTTTCATTATACTATTACCTCTTTGTACATACACTTGATTTGTGTATAATATATGCTGTTTTTCTTACATAATTAATAGAATAAACTTCATAGCTGTGCTTAAAGACTTCCACATGATGCTAAGGGAATAATCTCAAAACTACTTTACCTTTGAAACTTTTGGCTATAGTGACTTCTGTATCTTGGTTTTGATTCTCCAGAATGTAACCATTTGTGCATCAAGATTCCAAGGTTTATCCCAAATTTACAATGGCGCACTTTTAATCAATACTTATAGAGTAAAGAAAGCAAGTTTAACAATACAACTGGAAGTGTTTTTCAGATGTATTTTTTCATATTTATTAAGCAGGTAGGTAGGCTGGTCCTGGGACCATTTTCAGCCACAACGTTGGCCAATAGGCAATGCATTCAGAGAATAAAGTTGTGGACCGTGCACACATAGCTAAAGTTTATACATTTTGATGGCACATTCATTAAAAGAGTATACTATATGATCCTGTAATGTTTAGCATAGGTTATTAGAATCTGAGAGTGCATGTTAAAGAAACGATTATTTTAACTTACATAGATTGTAGAACATGGTTACTAATGTATAGCTGTACATTCTGGAAATAAAGAATGCAACTTAACCAGAGCGTTAGCTTGAGAAATGTACTGGTTATTATAGCTGTAGGATGTATTCCTTTACAAACGTATTTTACTATCATCATCCTACCTTTACAATATGATGCTTTCGGAAGTTTTGTGGAAGCTCTGTGATATAACACCAGTATGTAGTTTCTTGGCCTGGAATGGTCACATTAGGAGCTACAATTTCTATTGTTTTAACATCCATGGGAAGTTCTGGAATACTTATATTGGTCTTCAGTAGCTGGACCCTTTGCATTCCTCTTGGTATAGAAGAAATATTAATGCCTTGAACAGAGTCTGTTGGGTGGTCCAGAAAACCATACACAATATGAACAGTCCCATCCTGAAATGAAAAACAGATTTTATTGCAATTGAAAATGTATGTACATCATCCAGCAATCCTGATAAAACAATTACAATTCAAGTTTTTGTTGCAAAATTATTTACAGAGAAGTCTGAAATAATCTTATAATGCTGGGGTTGTAATGTTTTTTTTTTTTTTTTTAATTTATTGGCTGCTGAGTTTTTCTTAATGACAGTGCAGTTTCATTTTTATTTTTTAGGTGGTAGATGCATTAGCCACAACATGTTCTCTTTCCAGTGGTGTCCTGCGAGCACTGACTGGTTAAGTGGTTTACTAAGCCAAGTACAGTAGTAAAATGGAGCCTGATGGAGTCAACCTCAGAAATACAGCATATCTCTCAACCTCTTACTGCAAGAAATCTGGACAAAGCTTGAGAAAATGGGGGACAAAGGCCCAAAAATAGTGACACATTTTAAATATTGCTCTTCTAAACTTAAAAAGTTGCTAGAATAACAGGATTTATGTTACCATACATTTTCTGAAGGATATGAAGTCTGAAACTGAAATGACTGTCATTATTTATTAACTTTAATCCTTAAATCATCCCAATGATTTGTCAAAAAACACAAGTTTTATGAGGAACAGACATTCTGCAAAAATCTGTACAGTTGAGAGGTATGAGCGTGGAGCTCTTTTACAGCTCATAGTAGTAATTCTCTGTGATAATCTGTTACCCAGTGCTATACCTCAGTCACCCTGCTCAGTATTTGTACCATCGTCCCATTTTATCCTGTTCAGCACCTTGCTTTTTCTGTTGTAATTGTAATTTCCTAAGCCACAAGCACTATTTTATTCTACTACTCTAACCATATCAGTTGTCAGCTGCAGTGGTCCAGTAGTTAGCATTGCCACCTCACAGCAAGAGGCTTTCCGGTTCAATTCACGGCTGCGGTGCCTTCTGTGTGGAGTTTGCATGTCCTCCCTGTGGTCGTGTGGGTTTCCTTTGTGTGCTCTGGTTTCCTCCCACATCTGAAAGACATGCTGTAGGTGGATTGGACACTCTAAATTGGCCCTAGGCGCGAGTGCATGTGTGTGCGCCTTCTGTGGAAGGTTGGGCAATGGGCCGGCAACTCGACACTGTAAAACTCCACTGTCAATCATGGGCGGACAGGTGATGCGCTGTTGCGACCCCTAACCGGGAAAAGCCGAAAGAAGAAGAACTCTAACCATATCAGTGGGTGTCAGTTTAGGTCCTCTTGCCACTATGTCACTATTCTCCATATACAAGGCTGCAGTCAGAAAGACTTAGAAAAAAAAACTACTAAATCTTAATGTGAGGTTTTGTTTGCAGAATAGTTATCATCAGTGTAGAATGATATACCTGTCCCATTCATGTTGTCAGTATTGAAACAGACTCTCCAAAAAAAAAAAATAATATAAAATAAAATAAAAAAATCATGCTGATGAACTCTCAGAGACATTTTCCATTACATTCCAAACTTAAAATAGTACAGAGAACTTTAAGTTAGCCTGCTAATCTGATAAGCTTGCATTAATCCTAATTCACAAAGTTAGTAGAACCATTTACAGGCTTTTCTGTATTTTCTAATCGATACAGCGATATTCCATATATACTGCTACCATCTTCATTCAAAGGGCACTTATTCTGACAAAGTAATGTATGGACATTGCATGTCACCCTCAGGGCAGACCACCATTTTAGTAAAGCCTAACATTTTGGTTTATCCATTGTATGCATCTGCTTTCCTGACCAGAATTTGTCAAAGTAGAGGTATTTTCCCCTCAGTGAAACATAACAGGTCTTGTGTTTTCTTGGAAGTGATCTAAGATGGCATGAAGGTCTCTTATATCTCATTTTAAAACTTTTATTGAAACTTTATTAGAATACCATGAGTGAAACATTATTAGGGCAGTCAAGCTAATATATACTACACTTTTCTATAAAATAACACAGAGAAAACAAATGAATGGAATAAATAATGACAAAATATGATAAAGTGAGAAAATGTATTATCTGTATTCACAGAAACTGTAATTATAAATTAAATAACTAGTATTTGGGAATGAAACTGTGTAGTAATAAACCATTCCTTAATGCTAGCATTTCAAGTTAATATACCAAAATCAAAATGAAGATTTTTCTTTTCTGGAAAACTTGTTTTACATTTATCTAATAACTGTTAAAGCTTGAGCTAAAATATAGACTAGGATTCAGAATTAGGCGCAGCCACGGGCCATAAAGCTGTGACAAAAAGGGCCTTTCAGCATGATCACAGAAAAGAGAAATTCAGAGACACATTAGCTGCAATGAGGAAAGGCCTATTTATCAGCTAGTTTGCATATTGCTGGATCATTCAGTGATCACCAGTCTCTTAACAAGTCCTGCTGGCTTCTATCTTGTTTAGTTAAAAAAAAAATCATGACCTGCTTGTGATTTAAAGATTTAAAGTTAAAAACAAGTTGTGGTAAATTACATTCTAGAATGCATCTACTGGATGCGTGATGTCCCTGAGGGCTATGGAAATGGACAAAAGGAGAGTTAACTACAAGATCCAGTGGTCCTAGTATTGTGGTGGCCCACCCATGAAGATGAACAATGGCCAAAGAACCAGACTTGTGTTTGAAGGAACTTCTAGGAATATCTGCCTCTTCTGATGCCGGTTCTGCTTTAATGAAAAGGACTGTGGTGGACATCAACAAATAAAGGCAGTTACAACCAAGTATGACCGTCAGCTTTTTGCTGTACAAGCCACCTTGCAGCAGCAACAAAGGAGCTTGTGTAACGGCGGACCATAGTAAAGTCGCATTCAACAGCTGTGCAAGGTCTGCAGTCTCAGCTGGAGTTCACATCGAAGGGCTTTAAAAACTGGGATGGGAAGATCTATTTGCAGTTTATTGGCCTGCCAGAGAAAATAGAGGAATTGGAGCCTACCATCTTTATTAAGCAACACTTGGCACAAATCTTGGGGCTACCAAATCCTCCAGTCATTGATCGAGCTCATAAAATTCTATCTAGAAATGCCTCCAGTAACAACCAAAGACATTTCATTGTTAAGCTTTTGGACTATAATGATAGGGAACAGACTTTAAAAATAGACAAGGAGTTGGGCCCTTGCTTTTCAGTTGCAGGGCACCAGGTCAAGGTGTCACCGGATTACAAGTCTATAGCAGAAAAGAAAAGCCCTTGCCCTCTATCTTCGTCATTGCAGTGAACTGGGATTTCAGGTATAACTTTGTTATGTAAACAGTCTATTTTTGATTAAAGCTAACACATAATGAACATTTCATAGCTTGAAAGAAGTGGAATCCTATCTTCATATAGTGCCAAACAGGTCTTGCATGCAGGTAGCCACAAAGTCATCCCAGACTCTGCAACTCTAAAGAAACAAGATCAATAAACAGGTTGTCTACCAAGTCACCAATTAACAAGAAATGTAAAGAAGGTCCTTCGTCTTTCTGTAATACATCACTGGGGGCTACATTTTCTCCTTTCACAGCGACAGTACCCCTTGCTAATAAATATAACTCTTTGGCAAATTCAGTGTTAAATAGCACCTTTGGGGAGACAGAAGGCATGCAATTTTCACTGCCAGAATTTCAGCTTGAGGAAATAGCCAGAGTAGAAGGTTGCTGGGCAGATTCATGTTTGGTGTATCAACCTAATGAAGGGACTAACATTCCAGTTTTGTGACTGTGACCAGCACAAACGTGGTATTTTCATGGATGTCTAGGATCAGTCACAGATCAGTGAACAGTAAACATGTATGGTTATGTGCATTTCACTCATGTTGTGCTGTAACCCAAGGGACACATTGGAGCTAAGTGTCAATAACACACTAAAAGTAACTGATTTGGTCACTGACTGGCATTTTCCAAGCCAAATCTTTGAAATATTATTTCCTCTGATTTAATCAGGCATTTCACACTGTCACATTAGTGTGTTGTGGATTGTAGTGATTTGATTGCAATCTTCACTTGCGTTCTGTTTGATATTTCTTATTTTTGAGTGGAAGTGTTATTTTGAGTGAGTTCATGGCACTAAGTATGTGAACTATTAATGCTGGTTTAAGGGTATTAGACACAAAAACTTCACAGGTATACCCATCTAATGATGTCATGTTTAGGGGAATCATTTGGAATGAGAAAGAGATGTCTACTCCATGGAGGACAAAGACAATCTTTTCACACTTGTGTAAACTTCATGTGCATTTTATCTTATTATGGGAAATCAAAGTAAAGATGAAATTTATGAAGGGTGTATTTGCTAAATGGGCTGGGATGTAGCACACATCATGTTGTGCTTCAGCTAAGAGCATTGTAGTGATTCTATTATGTAAGCGTTTAGGATAGAGGGTTATGCACAAACAGACTGATGCAGCAGGAAGATGGGTAGTCCTGTTGATAACCACTGGGCAGGGCATAGTAATAGTGGCTATCTTTTATGTTCAAATGAAGAAGTCCCCACCCCAGTTATATATATGTTTCTAATGGCCGTGGAATGATGGTATAAGGAATGCACAATATTAGTTAGGGGGGACTTCAATGTGGTCAGAGATCCATGAGTAGACCACCTTCCAGTGGGAAGGATTAGACTTAAAAGCAATACTGGGTGCTTATAAAGGGTGTGCAAGACCTGTTTTGTTTGATATCTGGAAAGATCAGCATCGGTCCATTAATGATTGTACTTATACTGGCACAGAGATGAGTGGCCAGCAGGCTGAGTATGTGGTTAGCTAGTCACAGAGATCATTATAGATTTATTGAGACAACTGCAGAACTAGTTGGACTCTCGGACCATGCCATGATCACAGTTACTCTTATTCACCAGGCTCCCTGTAGTGTTAAGAAACCTAGGTGAATGGATCTCTTATTGTTAAAGGAGCAGCCATTCACCAAGCTCCTTGTAGTGTCACCAAACCTTGGCGAATGGATCTCTTATTGTTAAAGGAGCAGCCATTCACCAGGCTCCCTGGAGTGTTACAAACCTTGGTGAATGGATCTCTTATTGTTAAAAGAGCAGCCATTCACCAGGCTCCCTGTAGTATCACCAAACCTTGGTGAATGTATCTCTTATTGATAAAGGAGCAACCATTCACCAGGCCCCCTGGAGTGTTACCAAACCTTGGTGAATGGGTCTCTTATTGTTAAAGCAGCAGCCATTCACCAGGCTCCCTGTAGTATCACAAAACATTGGTGAATTGATCTCTTATTGTTAAAGGAGCAGCCATTCACCAGGTTCCCTGGAGTGTTACCAAACCTTGGTGAATGGATCTCTTATTGTTAAAGGAGCAGCCATTCACCAGGTTCCCTGTAGTGTCACCAAACCTTGGTGAATGGATCTCTTATTGTTAAAGGAGCAGCCATTCACCAGGCTCCCTATAGTGTTACCAAACCTTGGTGAATGTATCTCTTATTGATAAAGGAGCAACCATTCACCAGGCTCCCTGTAGTGTTACCAAACCTTGGTGAATGGATCTCTTATTGTTAAAGGAGCAGCCATTCACCAGGCTCCCTATAGTGTTACCAAACCTTGGTGAAGTGATCTCTTATTGTTAAAGGAGCAGCCATTCAGGGACATATTGCAAGAGATGTATTGCAACTTTTTAGGGGGAATAAGATGGCCATTTATTAGAAGGACAATGAGCCTGAGGTATATTCACATTGCAGTGCAGGCAATGGATTATGGGATGCACATGTAGGAAGAGGTACAAGTAGAGAAGGACAGGATAAAGAAATCATGGAAACCTCTGTCAAAAGAGTAGGTAGTAAGGTAGCTTAAGAAACAATTCAGACAGTTGTCATATGCCATCAAAGCAACTATGTGGGAAAGAAGAATCTATTCTACTGGACAAAAGCAATTACCTGGAATAAGCTGTTGGCTATGAAATGTACGAAGCACCAATGACAGTTTGTGTAGGAGCAATTAGAGACACATCTGGAGTTGTTTTGGTAAATCTGGAGGCAACTAACAAAGGCTTTGTCCAAGAACTTTGTCAAGATAACTGGGCAATGCCTGAAATGGAGCACTGGTGCAGTATGACTTGCCCATTCTGTCAGAGAAACAGGTTAATAGTCTAAACAAGCCCATGACCCCAGGAGAAATTTGACTTGCAATTAATTCTCTGGCCATAGGCACTGCATCAAGGTTAGATAGCTTTACAGCCGAATTTTATAAATGTATTAAAGAAGACTTGGTAAATCCATTGTATAACCTGGTTAAAGATTCAGTATATAGAGGTTATATCCCACTGGATGTATGCACAAAAGTACTGCTGTTGCAGTTAAAATGCCAGGTTTTTGTGATATAAAAAAATGAGACCACAATAAATCATTTCAAAACTTTTCCCACCTTTAATGTGACCTATAACCTGTACAATTCAATTGAAAAACAAACAAATCTGTTAGGGTTAAAATATAAAAAATAAAAAACTTACAATATGCTAGTTGCATATGTCTGCACACCCTTAAACTAATATTTTGTTGTATTTGCACACCCTTAAACTAATACTTTGTTGAAGCACCTTTTGATTTAATTACAGCATTCAGTCTTCTTGGGTAGGAGTCTATCAGCATGGCACATCTTGACTTGGCAATATTTGCTCACTCTTCCTTGCAAAAGCACTCCAAATCTGTCAGATTGCGAGGGCATCTCTTGTGCAAAGCCCTCTTCAGGTCACCCCACAGATTTTCAATTAGATTTAGGTCTGGGCTCTGGCTGGGCCATTTTAAAACTTTAATTTTCTTTTGGTGAAGCCATTCTTTTGTTAATTTGGATGTATGCTTGGGGTCATTGTTGTCATGAAAGATGAAATTCCTCTTCATCTTCAGCCTTCTAGCAGATGCCTGAGGGTTTTGGGCCAAAAGTGACTGGTATTTGGAACTGTTCATAATTCCCTCCACCTTGATGAAAGCCCCAGTTCCAGCTGAAGAAAAGCAACCACAAAGCATGATACTGCCACCACCATGCTTCACCATGGGGAAGGTGTTCTTTTGGTGATGCGAATTGGTGTTTTTGCGCCAAACATACCTTTTGGAATTGTGGCTAAAAAGTTCAACCTTGGTCTCATCAGACCATAACACATTTTCCCACATGTTTTGGGAGACTTGATGTATTGCTTTGCAAATTTTAGCTAGGCCTGGATGTTTTTCTGTGTAAGAAAAGGTTTCCGTCTTGCAACACTACCCCATAGTCCACACATATGGAGAATACGTGAGATTGTTGTCACATGTAGTACACAACCAGTTCTTGCCAGAAATTCCTGCAGCTCCTTCAGTGTTGGTGTAGGTCTCTTGGCAGCCTCCCTGACCAGTTTTTGTCTTGTCTTTTCATCAGTTTTGGGGGACATCCAGTTCTTTGCAACATCACTGTTGTCCCATATTTTCTCCACTTTTTGATGACTGTCTTCACTGTGTTCCATAGTATATCCAATGCTGTGGAAATTTTTTGTACCCTTCTCCTGACGGATACCTTTCAACAATGAGATCCCTTTGATGCTTTGTAAGCTCTCTGCAAACCACGGCTACTGAGTAAAAATCAGGAAAATCCTACTAGGACAGCTAAACTTTATTTAGGATTAATCAGAGTCTCTTTAATTGATGGCAGGTGTGTACCCAAGAAGACTGGATGCTGTAATTAAATCAAAAAGGGCTTCAACAAAGTATTAGTTTAAGGGTGTGCACACACAACAACGTATTAGTTTAAGGGTGTGCATACTTATGCAACCAGCGTATTGTATGTTTTTTATTTTTTATATTTCTCCCCTAACAGATTTGTTTGTTCTTCAATTGAATTGCACAGGTTATAGGTCACATTAAAGGTGGGAAAAGTTTTGATTGTGGTCTCATTTTTTTATATCACTAAAACCTGGCATTTTAACAGGGGTATGTGCACTTTTTATATCCACTGTACTTCTTAAATAAATATTCAGAAAAAAAAATGACTCTGCTTGTAAAACTTTGAAGAATATTCCTTATAAGGCCATAGCATTTTCTAATGGTGGTAGTTATACTAACATCAAATTTCAGTTAAGCATCTACCATAATAACCAAATCTTTTGTTACTTGTGGAGAAGCACAAATATGATTATCCAAAGCTTAAGTTTAATGATGGTTACTATGCCTAAAATGTAAGATGGTGCATTTACTTCATATAGATTGTCTTTATTCTACATTCTAAAACTACTTCTATTCCTGACCTTTGTTTACGTAATTTTGCCTACATCAATTAATGCAGACTTATGCTCTAAAAAAATGTCATTTGGGATGTTCTTCATTCTGGAATAGTTTTAACCATGTATATGAAGTGAGTAATCAAATATTTTTATACCTCTATTAAGTAATCCTTGGGATCACATGTGCTGAATGCTCGCTTGAAAAGCAAATAAAGCCCATCCTGTGTTTTATGTGCATCCAAAAGCTGATAGTCCTGTTTAGAATCCAGATGGATGTAGCCATATTGGTCACTCCATGCATCCTAAAAAATACATTAAAGATATGTATGAATTAATAGAGCAACAACATGATTGTTCAAAATCATTAAAAATGTGGAAAACAAATCTTTTAACTGCTGCTGAACTTATATGAGATATCGCAAGCAAACATTTTACATTATAAAATATAGGTTACAATAAAAACACATAAATACGTAGCACAGAGGACTATATCTGGGCCTCTGATTATAGCCAACATGCAGTACACTCCAATACAGGAAGAACAATAAACTTGTTAAGGAAGTCCTTAGCATGGGAGTTGATCTTAACACCACTTAGTGGTACTTAACAAAAGCTTCTTAAGCAAGAAAGGTGCTTAACAAGCTTGCATTTTTTCACATTTTTTTCCCCACATGGCACTCCATACACTACAGGAAACTCATGCATACAGTAACAGACATAACTGCAAATACACTACAAGTGTACTGCTCAGGAAAAAAAATGTGTTTATACATTCTTGCAATACTTGGGAGAAACCCCCATTAATAATTATACCAGAATTAATTACTTCTACAATTTTCTTGAAGCATTTCCACAAAACAATAATCTATTTTATAACTTTAACTTTTAATTTCATGTAACAGTTTTTCATGTTTAAGTTGTTCATTTAAATAAAACATTGTACTGTTATTCATGACTCTTGAAGCTGAAATGGCCTAATCTAAGAAAGACTAATAGGGAAACGTCCGAACATGGATTTCACTGAAAGTATAACACTTTTGCATACAATATAACAGTATAAACAAGAAAATAAACAAACTTAAACTACAGTTTGTAAGGGCCTTTCTATATGCCATGGGTGGAGTGCAGCTCTCCCACACTCAGTAATATGTTATAATTCTGAGACAGAACAAGCTAAGACTACAAGAAAAAAAGTATCTCAAGTTTACACTCAGGTTGTACAACCTTTGAGCTTGAACATATTATTGTGGGGGGAGGGGTAGACCCTGAAAAGAGAACAGATTACAAAAATGTCAGAAACCTATCTTTCTACACTATGGAAAATAAAAACAATTATTCTTCCATTACTCAAAATAGGAAAGTCAGTAAAACTATCCAGTTATCATCCAATATACATACTTTGTCCACTGTCCAGCATCTTAGAATGATATATTGATTCACAACCTTTAAAATGTCTTCTTAATGATAGAAAGCTTATTTAATCATCTTCTAAGAAAACTACTAGCTGACTTAAGTGGAGAATCTTTTGCTGGAAATATATTCATAGATCCTTTTTTACTCCACATAGGGTTGAGTTGATATCTAAAACTAGAACAGTTTGTTGGAGATGTAAACTAGACCTCAAAGCTGATTGGCAGCATTTGTTTTTGAGTGTGCTACTCATAAACCTTTCTGGGATGAGATGAATATTTTTTTACATTCTTTCTTTTCAGATAACTTTTCTTTAACTAAGTCATTGCTTTTATTTAATGTTCCTGATCCTAGATATGTTAAGAAAGTGAAACACTCAATTTTATGGAGTATTTTATCAGTTGCCAGGGAAGTCATAACAAGGAAATAGAAAAATGAATCTTCCCCGTCTTTTAGCACATTTTCCAGTATTATGAATGAAGCATGTCACCTGGAATTGTTGACTGTTAAATCAAGGACTTACAGAATCACATCTGCATACAACTCTTGGATGAAGCTAAAGGAACTGTTAAACAAATAGTAGTTGAATTGTTTAATATTGAAAATTCTTTGTAGTTACTTATATTTTAGACACCTTTCCTAAATAGTGACATGTTTTTTGATCTCGTTTTTTTTTTTTTTTGTTTATACATGCTATTTTAGGCGGCCTCGGTGGAGCAGTGGTTAGCGTTGCCACCTCACAGCAAGAGGTTCTCCAATTCGATCCTTGGCTGGGGTGCCTTCTGTGTGGAGTCTGCATGTCCTCCCTGTGGTCACATGGGCTTCCTCCGGGTGCTCCGGTTTCCTCCCACATCCCAAAGACATACTGTAGGTGGATTGGACACTCTAAATTGGCCCTAAGCATGACTGCATGCATGTGTGTACCTTCTGTGTAAGGCTGTGTGCCGAGCTGGCAACTCAACACTGTAAAACTCCACTGCCAATCATGAGCGGACAGGTGATCCACTGTGGCAACCCCTAACTGGGAAAAGCCGAAAGAAGAAGTTTATACATGCTATTTATTTCTCTCACAAAGTAATGTTATAATTTGTCCATTCATATAAATTAATAAAAAGAATTGGAAAAAATAGCTTCTTGAAACTAACTTCTCTTCTACCAAGCATGGCTTCCACCCCTCACCTAGTGCAACCACAGCACTTCTGTCCTTTCATAAGAGAATCAGCCAACTTAGAAATGAAGGTAAGCTACTATTTTTCCCCTTAACCTTTCAAAAGGATGTAACATTGTTTCCCATTCAGAACTGTTATATACACTAGCTAAATTTGATCTCTCAGCAAATACTCTGGCTTGATTTAAAGATTATCTCTGTGACAGAATATAATCTGTTATCTGCCTGTCTTCCTTCTCCTCTTTCTTGGTCATTCCAATTGGAGTTTCTTGGTTTCAGTTCTAGGCCCTCTTCTTATAAATATTTTGTTAAATACACTTCATATGACACTGGTCAAGGCACTCATTTAATATGTAGACAACTCTATTCTAATTTGTTCTGCAGTGATATTGTCCACCTTACAGACTGTGACAAAATAATTTTATAATTGTGGAAGCATATATCACTCAGTCAAATCTACTCCTGAGCCACGACAAAAGTTTTTTACTTTTCACCCATGTCTTATTGCAAATAAAAGAACTTGTTCAGGATATCGTCTGCTCCAAATACCACATTGGAGTTCATCTCCAACACTAAATTACTAGGTGTCATCATAAATGATGCACTAAAATTTGATATAAAAATTATGAACAAAAAAGACAGTCATGCCTATGTAACCTAGAGGACTTTTTTGAGCAGATCACTGTAGATATGCATGAGGGAAAACAATGCACACTGCCTACCTCAACTTGGCCAGGTTGTACAAGACAATACCTCTCACAGGCATTCTAGATAAACTTACAAAATTTTTCATGAAGCTATATATATATATATATATATATATATATATATATATATATATATATATATATATACGGCATTATAGATAAACTGACAAAATCTGGCATGAAGCCATATATCACCTGATGGATAGCCAGTTGCCATATAGGACACTAAAAGTAAGGCGTGGGAACTCCACCTCCATAAAAAGGCCAGTCACTATAGAAGTTCTATAGGGATTGTCATGGAGGCCTCTCCTTTTTACCATCTACTTCTCAGAAGTCAAGTAACACATCAAGGGCCTCTGGCTGAACAAGCTTCCAGATAACTGCAAACTAGGCATGGTCACTGAATCCTCAAAAGACACACTCTTTGTAAAGACAGCCATCCTGGAAGTTAGCACATTGATAATACACCACTAAAAATAGACCCAGTGGTCAGGGATTTGGGAAAGCATATTAACAGTAACCTGACCTTTAATCACCACACTAGTGAAGTAAGAAAATCATTCTATTTTGCACAACATATAAGTAAGTGCATGGCATCCATCTCCAAGGAGGTAATTGTTCCACTGTACACAGCTCTCATCAGACCATTCATCGAGTACAATGTACCTTTGAGCATGTACCTGATCAGGTACTTGAATCAGCTCGATAGACCACAGAGATTCCTCACAAAAAGAATGCAGGGAGAAAACAACAAGGCCTATGTGGACCATATCAAAGCCCAAACTTCAAAAGATAAACTTCACAAATACGAATACAGATGGTCACAGCCAGAAGAGATCCAAGAAAAGTTTTAATGTGTGAGTGCTTTGGTTCACAAACACTTAACCACGAACTTCTTCAGACCTGAAGTTCATGGTTAAGTGTTTGTGAACAAAAGCGCTCACACATTAAAAAGTTTTTTTGGATCTCTTCTGGCTGTGACCATTTGTATTCATACTTGTACTTGGTCTCCTATAGACTACTGCACATTGATTAATGTCTGCCCTACAAGGCATCCTCTGATCCCACACTGATGGATTTGTTACACATCCACAAATCAAATAGCATCAGAAATACTCATTCTAAAGATAGAAACCTTGTTTACAACATAAACAGGACATGTTGGAAAGACAGGTTTATGTCTCAGAGATTACCCCTTCATTAGAACAGAGTTCCCATACATATGAAGCAAAGCTAATCCATAACTCATCACATAGTCCCTCAAAACCTATACCACCAAAACACACACACAGAAACCCAAAACACACACCTGCATTCGCGGAGGCTCTCAGTACAAATCTTCTCAAACAACAGAGACCTCCAAAGCAGAAATGCAAGCAACCTCCACCCCCCCAACACAACCCAAATGACACATAGCCCACATACTCAGTGTGTCACTCAACTACAGCCCATAAGGCATAACGTACCCAGCACTCTAGCCATAGGTGACTCTAGTCAGGCACACTGATGTTCCACTCACCAGGCTAAACAAGGAAAAAGTTACTGTCAGCTGCCTGTCACATGCCAGGATCCGCCACATAATGCACGCACTCAGGTCACTCCACAACAAGTACAAATATGACTCTGTCATTGTCCATGTTGGTGTGAATGACCTGAGACATACCTCCCTGGACTACATGAAAAGAGACATGGAGGAGCTCTCCGATCTTGTAGCCTAGGCTGGTATGACCCTAGCCCTGAGTAGCATCCTGCCATAAACCAGAATGACACCACAGTACAAGGACAAAATGATTGACTTTAACAATTGGCTAAGCTTCTGGTGTCATTCTAAGGGAATCCAATATCTGTCTGCCTGGGATGACATGATCGACAGACCATGCTGCTTTGCCAGAGATGGCCTGCATCTGTCGCCCTTGGGATTCTGGATACTGGCAAAGGCTCTTGCCACCCCTATAGTGCCTTTTTTAGGCAAGGTTCAAATGATAAATTCACCACCGTAACAGGTACAAGCAAGCAAAATCTGAGGGTAATGCTACTCAATACTAGAAGTCTAAACCTCAAAATGCACTCACTTGAGGCACTCCTTAAAATGGAGCTCCAGAGAGCACCCCTGCATTACCGGGCTATAATTCATACCACACCTTTCAGCCACCAAACCTGGACTGAAATGCTAAAGGTGGAGGCTTGTCCATATTCATTAAGGATATCCACACCTCCAAGCTAGTTGCTCAGCATAATGCATCCGAGATTATCCAAGTTCAACTAACTCTGGGCAAAACCGCAGTCCAGATTGTAGCTTGCTACAGACCCCCCACCATGCCGCAAGATTCCCACTCCTCTTTTCTTGATACACTGGAAAATATTAAGGTACAACCCAACACTCTAATAATGGGTGATTTCAACTACCCTACCATTAACTGGGAAAACTACTCATGTACCAACTCTTTTGCTCAACGTTTTCTGGAAATCATCAATTCCAGCGCCTTGGATCAACTTATCCACACCCCCAGCAGGGGCAGCAATATCCTAGACCTGGTCATCACCAACATGGGTGACCGGTGTTCCACACCAGAGGTCAGCTCCTCGTTGGTCAGATCTGACCACAAGCTAATCACCCTAGACTATATGCTGCTCCCACCCCCATTAGGAAAACAACCATAAAAAATTTCTCCAAAGCCAACTTCACGTTTCTTAAGACAGAAGTGGCAAACTTCACGACACCCATGCAGATGGACAATAGAGGTACGACTGCTGAATCCTACACAAATGCACTTTATAAGCACTTACACAATTGCATGGATCGTGCTATCCCTAACAGAATCAAGATGCTATCCTCCAAAAAAAGGAAGCCAATCTGGTGGTCTTCTACCATAAACAAACTCTACAACAGAAGAAAGAAACGGTTGCAAAAAAGAGTAAAAACCCACGATTGGAGGAACTCCCTGGTCAGCCTCAGTAAGAAGCTGAGACTACTCATAAAATCCTCTAAAGCTAGTTATGAAAACAAAATTGCCACTGATTCTAAAGACAACCACAAAGCATTCTATAGCTATGTCAAAAATCTCAATGGCAACACTTAGATCTGCTCTGAGTTACAGCACAATTACACTAAATATACAGAACCAACTGATATTGCCAACATCCTGACAGATAGGTTCAGTGCTAACTTCACCCCCCCTCTCACCCCCTAAAGGGCCCATCTTTATACCGGAAGAATGCAAAGTTCCTGTAATCACAGCTGCACAGGTAAAAACCTCACTCTCCAAAGCCAAGAACACAGCATCCATGGGACCTGACAACATCCCAGGCTGCCTTCTACATGAACTACAGAATGAACTGGCACCCCACCTAAGTAACATGTTCAATCATAGCCTAACCTCAGGCTTTGTGCCCATTGAATGGTGTACTGTGACAGTTATCCCACTCCACAAAGGGGGGGGGGCACAACAGACCCCGGGAACTACCTCCCCATTAGCCTGACAAGCCTCGTCTGCAAGGCCATGGAACGTATCATCATGGAACTCATAAACAAAGACATTGGAGATCTCCAAACTCTGGACCCCACACAGTTTGGGTTTGTAAAAGGCAGATCATGTCTCCTAAACCTGATAGACTTCTTTGAAGTAGTCACCAAAGCCATAGATGAGGGTAAGGTGGTTCACACAGCCTATCTAGATCTTGCCAAGGTGTTCAACGCCATCCCCCACTCTGGAATTATAGATAAACTCACTAAACTAGGTATAAATCCCTATGTCACAAGATGGGTTGCCAACTGGTTTACTGACAGAACCCACACAGTGAAAGTAGCTGACTCCAAATCAGACTTCAGACCAGTGACAAGTGGAGTACCACAGGGTTCAGTCCTGGGTCCTCTCCTGTTTGGTATCTACTTCTCTGAAGTACAGGCTAACACAGAAGGTCTTTGGCTAACTAAATTCACAGATGACTGCAAACTAGGAGCCATAATTGTAACTCCTAACGATGTGGACATCCTACAAAAGGGCCTCATTGAGACAGATGCCTGGTGTCAAAGACATGGTCTCAAGCTCAATGCCAAAAAGTGCATTGTCATCCCCTTTGGTAAAAACTCGGTACCCATGAACTACTACATAGGCGGTAGTCTACTTAACACTGAAAGTTTGATAAGAGACCTTGGGACACAGGTGGACAGTAGTCTCTCCTTTGATAATCACATCGCCATAGAGGTTAGGAAATCCTTCTGCGTGGCACACCTCATCACAAAAGGTTTCTCATCCAGAAAAAAAGAGGTCATTGTTCCCCTCTACTCATCACTCATTAGACCCATTATAGAGTACAACGCCCCTTTTTGTATGTACCTCACATGACATCTACAACAACTGGAAAGGCCGCAAAAATACCTCACAAAGAGGATTACTGGCCTCAAATCCTTGATGTTATGTTTTACTTGGTTTGTTTAATAAATTCGTTTTCACTTTTACGGACTGCAGAGTCTTGCTAGAGAATTGTTTGAACTACAGTACCGTGAGACTGCCTTCATTGGTTCCTGTATTACGGGGAATTGGTATGTTTTACTGGTTTTGTACTTTTTCCGGTTTTCTTTTGTTTTATATTTATTAGATGCCTTACGAAGACCGTCTCAAAAAACTCCAGCTTTACTCCATCGCATATCGCCTACTCAGAGGCGATCTCTGCCTAACATACAAAGCTATGTCAAACCCAGAGCTGTTGGACATGCTCCACTTAAAGAAATCCCAATCCCTCCGAGCTACACGCTCTAGGGACCTAAACCTTGTCACCACAATAAACAGAACATGCTGGAGGGATAGATTCCTGTCCCAGAGACTTCCCATACTCTGGAACAGACTACCTATCTATGTCAAACAGAGCTCTTCATTAATACTCTTCAAGACAATTCTTGATGATTGGATGGGTAATATGAAATTCACCTCGGGGATCACTTCTATGGTTCCGCTTGACAGGGACACAGGAAAATAATTTTCTTGGGTGGCGAAAGCCAGGGTACCTTTTTGGCTAGGTTTGTATAGGCCCTAGGGCCAATAGCCTGGTACCTACCTATGAACCATATTCAGATGTAATTTGGACCAGTGGAAGGGAAATTGCACCTATGTCTTAATGGACAGGGTCAGCCTGTGAACATGTGATATGTACAAGCTTATATCATAACTATAAAATTCCTTTGACTATTGATAACATGATGCTTGTCAGCAATATTTTGGTAAATTTCAGGTAAGCTTGAATAGGATTAAATTGGTTCTTGGGCCAGCAGCCTAGGAACCACCTATGAAGCTATAAAAAGACCAATATGAAATGAGGTCTCCTTCATAAAAATATCTCCCTACCTCACCCTTCATTCTATAAAAACACCTGCAGCATCTTTCCTTCTACCTATTCTCTTTCATGCCTCATCCATACACTGCAATGTCAGCTAAGTATTTTTGATCAAACTGGAACAGTGTTACAACAAAAGTAAACTCGCAATCAACCTACCAAATAAATCGTATCATTGTTTAGCACTTTCTCAGTTAAACTGGATGGAATTTCAAAACTTCCTAAACTACAGCCAACGTAAACTAGCATGCAGTCTTGTTGTCTATCTAGACCTCAAAGATCCCGGCACAAGCTTCTTGCTAAAGCTCACAAAGTACACAACTAATATGGTGTTATCTTGTATTTTGCAACTGCTGCTAAATACCGGAACTCTTTTCAGTGTGCATAAAATCTAAATAGCTCTTCAAAGTTAACATGACAAATTACCCCCTGACGTGCAGGTTATGCCTCTGCCTTTCTCATCCCATGCCTAAATACCTAGACTTAACAGATTACCATTGCAAGTTTACCAACCATGTATTGTACTTAAGTCTTCCTTCTGAATTGAGATGCATCCAATAGAGTATGTTACTAATTAAACGCTAATCATTACTTGTTCATTACCTTCCTCAGCTAATAGCCTGCTGATTCAAGTATTCAATTACACCCAGATGGATATTTGTATATAAAATTAATTTTATATGTTGCATCTTTAAAACCACATTCAATTGTCAACACATCTTGCTCTTCAACTCCATGTCATACAGTTTATACTACAGTCTAAAATGTAAATAATTACCTCTTCTTGAACTGAACTTGTACATATCTGGCCAGTTCTCCTCTACCCCATTACTGTTTTGACTTCTGCCTCATCTGTCATCAATCAAATATTACCTCTGCATCAGCTGTAAATAACTGAATTGTATTTATCACCTTTTGAACCGAAAGTGTAGATTTTGTGTACTTCTCACTATGTAATATGCTGTTGTATAGCTTTTTCCCTTGGGCCGCCACTGAAAGGGGGCTCTATGGCCCATTCAGACTTTTCCAGTAATCAATTGCTAATTAGTAAAATAAGTAAATTTGCTAACCAAGATAGTGCAACTGGGTTTGGGGCTCTTTTCATTGAAGGCCTTTTGATAAAAGCTCTGTGTACAAAACAAATAGTAACAAAAGTTCAACATTTTTATACAGAAATTAAAGCTAGTAAACTATAGACAAAGACATTAGATGAAACTATAACTAGACAATAGTTGATAATATGATCCATTGTTGAAAATGTGACCACTCTGTCCCAACCACCTCTCCATTCTTCCTTCCTATTCTCTCCACAAATAGACAAAACCAATTTAATGATGCCCCTCACCTTTACCCCAAATATATACTGATTAACTCCAACTCAAACCAAAAACAAAATTAAGTGGAAAAAGTATCATTAATTCCCCAGTATACTAAAATCCTTCTAGGAGGAGACAGTTACCCTAATCCTGGCCCTGCCCATCACAATGAAAGACAATTTTCTACTCTAACCCAACAAAAGTCAACCCACAACCATGGTAATATTACTTTTGCTCATAAATGTTAGGACCATAAGGAAAAAAAATGCTGAAATGTATGCCTGGATTACCCAACATATGTCTGATATTTTCACTGTAACTGAAACTTGGCTTAAACCCACAATAAATGACTCAGAAATTAGGGTTCCTATCAGCATTTTGAATGTTGAAAACACCAAATTTAATGTCATCGAACTGAAATTTTCAAAATCACAGAAGAGCGAACTGACGGAACATTGATTTCTTTCCCAGGGAAAGAAATTGGTGGGCCATCATCGGAGTTTGCTATTTCCTCCACTGTGGTGTGGTCTTGGAGTTGGTATATTTAAGTAGGGGGGTGTGGGGGGCACAGCCCCCCACATTGGGAGATGTGGTGGGTGAAGCCCTCCACTTCTGTTAGTTTTTAAAATATTAATTTTTTTTTGCACGGAACACTGATTTCTTTCCCTGGGAAAGAAATTGATGGGCCGTCATCGGAGTTTGCTATTTCCTCCACTGGGGTGAGGTCTTGGAGTTGGTATATTTAAGTAGGGGGGGTGTGGTGGGTGAAGCCCTCCACTTCTGTTAGAGTTTAAATATTACTTATATTCTTCCCTGGGAAAGAAATCAATGTTCCGTCAGTTCATTCTTTTGAGATTTCGAACATTTCAGTTCGATTAAATTGCATTCGGCATTTTCAGCATTCGATATGCTGATATAGACCCGGAAGCTATACCTCCTGGCTATAATATCATCTGTAGTGACTGTCTAAAGAGGAAAGGTGGTGGTATTGTTTTAATATTTCCCAACAATTACCACATTTCCCTGAACAACAAACCAATACCAAAATTCAGTTCAGTTCAGCAGAGCTTCTAATTACTTTCCTGAATTTAAACAATTATAAATAAATATGTGTTATTGCTTTTTTCATCTCTCTTGGTGACAATACAGCTGTACAGGAAGATATCCTATTGGATAGCCATAACAATTCCACAAGAAAAATGTGTACTAATAGGTGATGTGAAAGTCAATTGGTTGGGCATAAATTCTAACATCCCTACATCTATTGTGAACTTATCCAGTTTCACACAGCTAATAGTTCACTATTAGACTGGATCCTATTATCAGACCCTAGCAAAGATATTACATCTGGTACAATCTCTGACTGTCTCAGTGATCATCTCCCAATCTGTACAACCACACATCTCACACATTTACTTAAAACAGCATGTTTATCAAGCAACATGCAACCTTTCCAAGTTTAACACAGAAATGTTCATTATTACCCTATCTTCTGTCAAATGAAACTTCCTGGAAATTGTCCCCTAAGATGATGATGTAAATGAATTCAATACAACTTTCCGGAATATCCCGAATAGCATTGTACCTTCTAGAAGGAAGAGATTAAGAACAAATAATGTAATTTGGCTATTCAAATTGAGTAGAACGCTAACGCAGGATAGACAAAAAGCATGGAAAGAATGGCAAAAACATAAAACACCGTAATATCTTACAAACTTCCAAATGCTTCACAATCAAAATCAAAATGTTTTATACTACTTTGGAGCTTTTCTCCCCGGGCCTCCACTGAAAATGGGCTCCTACCCAGTTGGACTTTACCTGAAATCAAATGTCATTAAATAAATATAATGAAGTACAGCTATATTGACTTAGTGCTTCACCTCAAAAGGTAGATATCACACTGTTTAGATTCCATTAGTGTGCCACATCTGAATGCAAGGTAAAAAAGGTAAAGCGAGGTGGTTTCGATGAACTAGTAGTTAAGGTTCAGTCATGAGGGAAAGTAAAAATCATTGTATTAGCCTGAAATGGTAGAGTGGTACTGCAAAGAAAGGGAGCATGTCAGTTCATTGGCAGCAATTTCTACAAATACCATTAATTGAAAATGTTTTGCTGAAAGCACTTTCAGAGGTAGTGGAGAATTCTCTTTTTTTCACTGTTGTGTGACCTCACATTAGGAATATTTACATTCAGAGGGTGTGAAGACTGTCCCTCCACATGAGGATGCAGGGGGGCTTACCCTTTGCAAAAAAGATTAACTCTGAAATTTGTCAAAAGTGATTTTGACAAAACATTTTCATTGTATTTGGCTTCATGGAAAATGCTGCTGATGTATTGACATACTTCTGGAAATAATAAGGGGGAATTTTATGAAAAAGGGTTTGTGGTATACCTTTTAACTTCTTTGCTCAAGAATTCTGGACAAATTCAAAATTAATGGAAGGAGCAAAGGACTCAAATCAGAAACAATTTATAAATATTACATGAACTTCCCTCATAAAGTTCAAAGAATTATAGATTTTGCATTGATTTGCATTTTTTGTGGCGTAAAAAGTATGAAAATGTAATATATGTTATTATTGATTGACTCTAATTTTCAGAGATTTACCAGAAACTCAGACATTTTATAAGGGATATCAGGGACATTCTGCAAAATCCAGGACAGTTAATAAGTATGGTTGGTAGTGATAGCTCGTTTTTCAAAGAAGGTTTCTACAGGGGCCTTAGTACTGACAATGGTAGGTGTTAGAAGATTCAGTGAGTTGTGATTAAATTTTACTAGAGCATTTTTGGTCCTTCAGTTTATCATTGTAAACTCCCTTAGTCGAATAACACCATCTCCCACTACAGGCACCAACATGCTCAATCTTGTCCTCAAAACACAGAAACTATCTCCTCCTTGTGTGTTATTACAGCGTCATTTGGGTCATCAAATCACTGCACTGTTCTGGTCACCTTACAGTCCCAGTACAAGTGAGTCACCAACCTAACCATCTTTAGAGACATCTCTAAGACCAATTTCCTCATGCTTGATAATTGCTTGAGATAGTTTAACAGCCCCTATCCATCAATGACCCTATACAAATACCACTAAATATATTGTTATACTCCCATTTAAACACTTGCATACAGGCTCATGTTCCTGTTCACCACAAAAATACCACCAAGTACCTCTGTGGTAGAACTCAACTGTAAACAAACTCTGCAAAAAAAAAAACCTCTTAGCCCTAAAAATAGAACAAAAAGTCAGTGTGTTATAATCTTAAAATAGTTAATAAAGAACATAGTAGCAGGCACAAATTATGCAAATTTTAATTATGGACTAAAAAGTGCTATATCAGCAAAATGTAAGGACGGGACATTCTTTAATTACGCAAACAGTCTCAGAAATAATACCCTGCATTGCACCAAATTTATTTCTAATAGCAAGCAACACCCACTTAAACTCTGAGAACAGGTATGGAACTAGGGCAGGATGAAGGAGTGGTTGTCTGGGGTGCAAGCTCTGAGGCAGCATAGTCCGTAGTTGCTGATTAGGTGTGAACAGAGTACCAGTATTCTGTTAAGAAGTTGTGAGTGATATCATGGTTTTTTAAATGACTGATTTAATAGATGAAAACGTAAGAGGTTATACAAACTCCTTGCAACAGTTACTAAGACAACAAAATACAGTGATACCGTGTATTTAACAACTGGCATGGAGCTTACATACACAAATATACTATGTATTTGTAGATAAATTTAGCTCCAAATTCTCCCCTCTGTCATATCTAAACTTCTTAGTACAGACTTTCTTATCTGTACCATTTTAGTAGTAATTATGTCTGAACAGCTACCAACAGTATCCTCTAAGATCAGAAACATGAGCTTTATGGATCCAGAAAACATGTCAGACTGTTTCCTAGTCAGCATGAAATATCCCCTATCAGATCTCTTCCTTAAATATTCAGCCATAGTCCCTTTACTGAATACATACCAGAACGCTGGAGAATGACTGTAGAGATACACTCCACAAGAAAGGCCTCAGCATGGATCCTGGCAACCATAGACCTAGTAGGCTCATCAACATCATTTGGAAGATAATGGAATGTATGATTACGGACCTCATTAACAGGGGCATAGGAAATCTATAATTCCTAGACCCAATCCAAAACAAATATGTAAAATGTAAATCAATCATATTAAACCCAACTGACTTCTTTGAAAGAGTTATAGATGTTACACAAGTGGAACTCCATGCACATAGTTTACTTTGATTTAGCCAGGGCTTTTGACATTATGCCAATCTGGCATCATCAATGAACTGGCCAAATGCAATATAAATCCTTATGTATCCAATGGAATTGTCAACTGGAGCATGGATAGATACTGTGATACTAGACTTAATGGCACTGCATCTCCCAAGAGACTGGTCATAAATGGTGCACCCAAGAGCTCTGTTTTGGGGTCACATTTATTTGACATCTATTCCCCAATGTCAAATATTATGATAAGGGCTTTTGTCTGACCACTTTTGTAGATAATTACAAGCTAAGAGCAATCATCAACTCCTCTAATGAGGCTGCCTAACTTAGACTTGTGGTGTCAGAATCACGGTCTAAAGCTGAATGCCAAAAAATATAGCATCATATAGAGTGGGATACAGGAATGCTTGCTTACCAAGCACATGAATTAAAACTCTCCTTAAATCTCACATTGTGGGTACAGGCACTCCTTTTACCACCACATATCGACTGACAGAGGTTTATAACTTCATAGGTAAGTATGAGGTGGTCGTTCTGCAGACCCTTACAAACCTAACTGACATCCTACATTTAAAAATCCCATTCAACTTCAAAGATTGCAAAATAAGATAGAAGGGTGGGGGAAGGAATTTGATGCAATCCATCCAATTATCTAGGTTTAATATGAAGATGGCAAGGTTGCTTCTCTGCTTGACATGTGGTGGATGTTTGTTCTAGTGGTGGGGATATGTTGGGATGTGAATCTAACATGTCTATATGTCTTATTTATTTGGAGGTGAAGCTTTAGCTCCTTAAACCTAGTATTTGAGGAACCATTTGTTCTGTAAAGCATTATAAGGCTAAAGATGAGGCCAAAACCTTTCTGCCTTCAAGACCCTACTACATTCTTATTTCTCCTCAACCTGGAAATGCTCCTGCTCCTGCTCCTACCCCTCCTAAACCTCCTCTGCATCCACCTTGCAATCAAATTCACTACTTAAAAGCACTAGCTTTCCCCATACTGAACTTCTCCCACTTTGTCTCTTCAAATCTCTCCATATAACTCTCTACCTCTCATCTCCTCAAGAATGTAATTAACCCCTCAGTCTTGTCTTTATATTGTTTTAAATTGCACAATAGCTATGCTATTCTATGTAAAAATGTGTAGAATCCCAGTGACTGTAATCCCAACAATTTCTCGTATCAATGTTTTTTTTTAACACCAATATATATATATATATATATATATATATATATATATATATATATATAGATATATATATATATTTTTTTTTTTTTTTTATGTATGTACGTGGAGCTTTTCTCCCTGGGCCTCCGTTGAAAAAGGGCTCACTATAGCCCAATGGACTCTCCCGGTTAACAAACTATAAATAAAAATAAATTAAAAAAATTAAATAAAAGATGGTTGGATCTTTCATGGCTTGAATTTTAAGACACAGATCCCCATGCAGGAGAATATAAGAGAGTAAGTACATAGAGAGAGGTCTGGTAGTCTGTCCTGATTGCTGGTTTTGAGGCCACTGATCCTAATGATCTGATGACATAAGGAATGTCTTCATCCTTGGCCAACAGACTACTAACAGCATGTCCTCCAAGAGAAAGGAGATCACGCTTCTCTTCCCCACATTATTCATCATGCCCTACTCAAATACAATGTGCTCTCCTATATGTGCCACTTCAAATACCTAATCCAAGAAAAAGCTTCAGTATCTTTTCACTAAAATGCATTTTGGTTATGATATTCCTGTGTTACTCAGAGCATCTAAAAGCCTTACCCCTCTTCTCTGCTTCCTACAGACTCCTACATGATGAGCTATGGATAGTGTACAGATCTGTAAATGACCCAGTCCTGTGTGGTGCAAAACTACTAGTAAAATCAAGGGACCTAAATCTGTATTGCAACATAAAAGAATTCCACACCTCTGCAACAAACATCCGCTTTCTGTAAAGCGAAACCCCTCCACACTGCCTTCAGATCTAACATAGATGAATGCTGGGAAACCACACATTAAACCTAGACCAAGGCCCTGTACAAGAGGGCTGGACTGTGTAAGTTTCAAAAGGCTTAACTGGTCTATTGTTAAGAACTTATAATCTGCATATAGGGTTTGGGAAAACTGACAAAGATGTATTCTGATGAAGTGTATCTTTTTAATAGTGATGTTCTATGTTAAGTATATACATATTTTTTGTAAATGTGTAAGTCTCCAAAAAAATACAGATATTTTTACTTCAGCTTCTCTTTGCTGTCATGCACTCCCATCCTAATAAGTGGGATTTTTCTTCCATAATCAATAGCCATCAAGTTTTTTTTATTTGCATTTTACATCACTGCTTTGCCTTACAGTTCTATCATGTATGATGTTCTTATATTCACCGCTGCAGTATTCATAACTTATGGGATTCCATGCCACGGAAGCCCATCGTCCAGCTAGTCTACCAAAGCTTACCATTGCTTTAAGGTACTCTGAACACCACCCAAATGCTCCTCATGTGGCATAGGGCATAAAGGTGACATTTAGGTGTACCATCATCAAAACCTCTTTGCCACCAGTGAATACACTGATTTTAACCATTGGTCTGTTTTCTTCCGTTTGTTTTCTGCTGTTATTTTTCTGTATGTTTGTATTATGGTGATTACTCCTGTTTGCTGAAGTCCTCACTGTTGCAGATAAGTACCCAGTTGGGGGGGTTTGTTCTTTTTTTTTTTTTTTTTTTTTTTTTTTTTGTGCTGTTTGGGGGGCTAATGTCATCCAGGAAGGGTAAATGCCAGTGTGGGAGACAGATTCCCCATAAAGACCACCAAGATAAATGCCTTTTTTTGCCTAGGAGCTTCTCACGACCATACGTCTTGTTCAATTTGTTTGTCCCGAAAACCCTTCATATTAGGCTTTCTTCCCTTGTATTGTATCTTGAGAACCAGCATCTTCAGCTTCTTGCTAAAGATGCTATGTATGGAAC
Source organism: Protopterus annectens (assembly GCF_019279795.1). NCBI lineage: Eukaryota > Metazoa > Chordata > Ceratodontiformes > Protopteridae > Protopterus > Protopterus annectens. The sequence goes on along the minus strand of NC_056750.1, from coordinate 355,708,078 downwards.
TTCCTGCTTAGAGGGTCAGCCTTCAGGGTAAAACAAGGTGAAAAAAAGTAACACAGAAACCTTTAGCTTTCCAGCCTCTGCCGGGTGTTTCTGCTGAGGTTATTACAAACCCGGAGCCTTGCCTGGCTGTGTTGTCAGATTTTTCTGCTGTTTCTGGGTTGGAGGCGGTGAGGATCTGGTGGGCAGAATGTCCAACGAGGCTTCACAGGCATCCGTTTTGGATGTTCAGAGGGAACCATGGTTGATGGTTTCTGAGGAGTCTAGTGGAGTTCCACAATTTCTTCTTAGGGGAAGAAGATCCTATCATGGTTGTGGAATGCCATCCTGAGTCAGATCCTTCTCAGTTCTCTAGGATGGATGTTCCATTAGAAAAAAACAGAAAACTAAATATGTTTCTTCTGCTCCTAGTGATCCACAAAATGAGTGACAGGCCTTTACTCAGGGGTTATTTAATGCTTTACTGTCATTAAGGCCTCCTCAAGGGATTTCGGTTCCTGCTCCTCCTTGGTCCTCTTTTACACTTAAAAGGCCCAGGGAATTGAATTCTTCTGAGGAAGAGTTAGATTCTGATGAAGAATCCCTTACTTATTCTATCCAGATTTCTTCTCCTATAGACCACGGCTCTGAGGATGAAGAATCTAATAGTCCAGATACTCCTTCTGTGGAAATTTCCTTTGGGGACACAATCTTTTGGATGACAGAATTTTGTATGTGGGATTGTGTCCAGGTTTCTGATATCCATAAGAGATACTATGATTTACTGCAGATGGAATCTCCTAAACCTGCGGCTATTCATCCTGTCTTGGCTGCTTTACTGGATACTTTTTCCAGTGACTCTAAAGTGCCTTATTCTCTGTCTGCTCCTCCCAAGAAGTCTGGTTTTATAACGTGCCTGAGGATTGTTCCTTTTTTTCAAATGTCCTGCCGCTGACCCCTCTATGGTGTCTGTAGCCTCTGATAAGCTGTTTCAGTTGCTTCCTTTGTCCAATTTACTGCCTTCTGACAAGGACAGCAGAACCATGGATAGGCTGGGTAAGAAGGTTACTACTTCAGCTACCATAGCTTTTAAGGCTATTAATTATCAGACCGATATATCTATGTGTTGGCTCTTCTTTCTCAGGTTTGTCCATTTTTTTCTGATCTTCCAGACTCTGAGGGTAAAATGTCTGCTCTTTCCTTGCTAGGGACTTCCTCTCAAGTAGTTCATCATTCTATCAAATGTAGTTATGATGCAGCAGATGCCTGTTCTAGGGCTTATGCTTTTGGTTCAGTACTGAGGAGGTATTATTGGCTTAGGCTTCAACTGTTATCCAATGATATTAAGGCTAAGTTGACAGATGCTCCTTTGGATAATAACCTTTTGTTTGGCGAAGTGGCTGCTCATTTGTTTAAGTCTCTTCAGGACAAGGAGAGGCCTTAAAGGAGCTTAAACATGTCTTTGTTTCTCCTGTTGCCTAAATTTCAGAGAAACTACCCTTCTAAGCCAGCTTTTGTTCGTAGGCAATCTCAATCTCCTTCTAAAGGTAAAAAGGGCAGTTAATGGTCTCCTACTGCTAAGGCCACTTAGATTGCATGGATTCAAAAGCCTTCCTTTCCTGACAAACCAGGTGCTGTCTGACTATCCACCTGTTCCCAGCCACATTCCTCTTTTTCTTCACCTTTCTCTTTCTCTTCCTCTTTGGCTTTGAATCACAAAGGATTCTTGGGTTTGTCAATCATTTGTCAGGGGTACTTCATAGTGTGGATTTCTCATCCTCCTTTTATGGGCATTCCTCAGCCTCCTTGGGAACAACTTCCTTTTTTCCCAGAGGTTCTTCGAGATCTCTTGTCTCAGGGTACTATTCAAGAGGTGCCTGCATTCCAAAGGGGAAGGGTTTTATTCAAGAATGTTTCTAGTGCCCAGAAAAGAGGATACTTGGAGACCAATTCTAGACCTCTCTCATCTAAACACTTTTCTGAAGTTGCCTTCCTTTCTGATGTTTCCTCTCTTGCTCCCTCAGGCCTTTCTAGTGTCTCTGGATCTCCATATTCTGATACATCATCTTTTTTTTCATTTCTCTGTTGCTTCCTGTATTTTCAGTTCTGTAATTTTTCCATTGGCCTTTCTACAGCCTCAAGGGTGATCACCAAATGCCTTGCTCCTATGATTGTTTTTTGCAGACTCCCTGGTAAGATCCAATCACAAAGCGGTCACTTTCGAAGTCATCATATCCCTGACCCCGCCCCAGCTAGGGTCAAACAAAAAAACTTCTCTAAAGCTGAGGGAAGGTATAAGTAGTCTCACAACTCCCTCCCCTTCCATAGAAACTGGCACATATGTCGAAACCTACACCAAAGTACTATACAAGCATTTATATAGCTGCGTGGAATCAGGAATACCTGACAGGACAAAATCATCCTCCTCAAGGAAGAGTAAACCTGTCTGGGGGACATCTGCAATAAATAAACGCTATAATAAAAAGAAAAACTTTCTGTCCAGAATCAAGAAAGAGTAGGTCCCTAATTGGAAGCAATCTCTCCTTAGCCTGAACAAGCAAATAAGAGCACTAGTGAAATCCTCCAAAGCAAACATCAAGTCCAAACTGGTCACATCTACTAAAGACAATCATAAGGCCTTCTTTACATATGTCCAAAATCTCAAAGGAAGTCCTCAGACCTGCTCAGAACTGGTGGTGAAGGACACCACATATACAAATGCCGTAGATATACACAACCTGCTGGTAGACAGATTCAGTGAAAACTTCATCCCTCTGTTCTCCACATCAGTAAATCAGGACATCCCCAATACCTGACCCCCTCCCCTTATCTCTAGCTAGCAAGTCATCACTGCCCTCTCAAAGGCAAAAAAATACAGCCTCCATAGGACCCGATAAGAACCCAGCTTGCATCCTACATGAACTCAGACAGGTACTTGCAGCACAATTAGGCACCCAGTTCAACCAAAGCCTGAGGGCCATCTTTATCCCGGCTGAGTGGAGGACATCCACTGTCATCTCTTTGCTCAAAGGTAGAGCATCCATTGATACAGGAAATTATAGACCCATTAGCCTAACTAGCCTGATCTGCAAGGCCATGGGAAGGATTATCATTGGGTGCTGACTTGTCAGAACATGGAGTAAATTCTTGGCTAGGCTTGTAAGGGCCTCAGAGCCAATAGCATAGTAAGTTCCTATGGTCCTATGATTCTATGATCAAGGGATCCAAATATTGCCTTATGTGGGTGACCTGCTAATTCAGGCATGCTCTCCAAAATCTTTGCAAAATCTTCGTTTTACCATTTCTGTTTTTCAGAGCTTGGGGTTCATGATAAACATCAAAATGTCTTTCCTGATGTCATCTCATCCTCATGTCTTTCTGGGTTGCAGGATTCAGACAGTACCAATGCTGGCATCCCTGCCTTCTTTAAGGGCCTTAACTCTTATTTCTTACTTTCAAACTCTACTGCCTCTGGCCTCCATTACAGCCAAGGATTTTCTGAGAGCTCGGGGCTTCATGGCTTCCACAACTCTGATGCTCCTTCTGGCCAAACTCCACATGAGGAAGTTCCACTCGTTTCTGAAGTCAGTGTGGCTTCAACATGCACATCCTCTAGGCTTTAAAGTTCCTCTTCTCCCTTGTCTCAAGAAGGAACTTCTATGGTGGATTTAGCAGTTGTCTCTGAATCCAAGGCTCCTTTTCATCCTCTTCTTCTTCCTTCTCAGGATCTGTTCACAGTGGGATGGGGAGCAACATTTGGCTCCCTGCATGTTCAGGGAGTGGTCACCTCATCAGCAGAAGGACCGCACCAATGTCAAAGAGATGAGAGCTCTTATGCTGGCTCTTCAGGCCTTTCATCCTCTTTTCTCTCCAGGGCCTGTCAAGGTGTTGACAGACAATACCACAGTTATGTGGTATATCAACAAACAGGGGTGGGGGGGTGGGCAAGATCTTACCTTCTTTGCCAGCTGGGACTTCTGGTATGGGATCTGGCTGTCAAGTATCAAGTGACACTTCAGGCAGTTTATATTCCTTCAGATCAGAACATTGTGGCAGACAATCTGAGCAGGTCTGTCACTCAATCCCATGAATGGATGCTTCACGGGGATGTGTTTCTGGACATTGTTCACCAGTGGGGTACTCCTCAAGCAGATCTCTTTGCCTCCCCTCTGAACAAACAACTTCCTCTGTTTTATGCCAGAGTCCCAGGTCCTCTGGTGTGGTAGGTGGGTGCCCTGTCATTTTCTTGGAAGGGGGTGTTTCTTTATGTATTCCCTCCCCTTTCTCTCATTCTGACAGCCCTGTTCAAGATTTAACAGGATGCTCCCATAATCTTGTTGGTGACTCCCTTTTGGCCACAACAGCATTGGTTCCTTCTACGTCTGCATCTTGCCAAGGGCAGTCACAGTTTGGATCTACTCACATAAGACAAGGGATCTCTCATCCGTCCTCACCTGTCCATGCTTCATCTGACACTGTGGTTGATAGGGTTTTGATTCCTCATAGACACCTTTTTTTCTGAGGATGTGTTGCAGGTCCTGCAGGAGGCTAGGAAATGTACTACTAGGAAATCCTGCTTATATAAATGAAAGATGTTTTCTATTTGGTGTTTTTCTCATGATCTAGACCCACTTATGTGGATGTTCCTTTGTTTCTCTCTTATTTGTGTGAGTTGCCCAATGCTGATTTGGCCTATTCTTCTATTAAGGCCCATTTATCAGCTCTTTCTGCTTGTCTGCCTTTAACTTCTCTGTTAGCTTCTAGATTTGAGGTTAAGCAATTTTATTAAAGGCTTCCTTAATATTAGACCTCCCAGGAAGCATGTTCCTTTTCCCCAGGATCCTAATTTTGTTCTGGAAAAAACGACTTAGGATCCTTTTGAGCCTGTTGTTTCAGCTTCCTTGCATCATTTTTCTTGGAACGCAGTTCTTCTTTTAGCTCCTACTTCTGCCAGACAGGTGTCTGAGTTGCAAGCCCTTATGGCTTGTCCGCCTTTTTTGATATTCCATGACAACAGGGTGTCCTTGCGTATTAATCCTTCTTATATGCCCAAGGTGGTAAATGAGTTGTCATTTAATCAGTCTATTAATTTGCCTACCTTTTTCCCCTCTCTGCAATCTGACAGTGAGAGGGTGTTGCATACCTTAGATATGCAAAGACAGCTCATTTTTTATTTGGATAAGACTAAAGCTATCAGAAAATCTGATCAGTTGTTTGTTTCCTTTCATCCTAGGTCTTCAGGATTGGCTGTTTCCAAACAAACTATTTCTACTTGGATTTCAAAGGCTATTTCTCTTTGTTAGACTTTTCATGGCGAGATCCTTCCTTCTTCGGTAAAGGCTCATTCTACTAGAGCTGTGGCTTCTTCTAGTGCTTTTTTTCAAGAGCTTAGAGACTAATTCCATTCTTGAAACAGCTACCTGGACTTCTGTACATGCTTTTAGCAAACACTACAAATTGGATGGTATCTCCAGAGCCAGAGGTACTTTTGCTGATGTCATTCTTCGTGTTCTTAAGGTGCTCTACTGATGCTTCCTCCTCCCAAGTTTCTTCTTGAGCTTTGGCACTTTCCCATAAGTTATGAATACTGCAGTGGTGAATGTAAGGACATAGTACAGTTGTGTAAAATCTTACCATAACTGTAGATGTCTTTGCCTTCACCGCTGCAGTATTCATGCCCTGCCTCCATCCCCCTAGTCTTTTTTCATTCCTGGATGTGCAGGTTTTCTTTGGATTTCCTTGGACTGCTGTTTCTACTGTGGAAATCAGTTCTTTGGATGGTATGCCTGACTGTCACCTTTATATCAAGTATAAATATTATATATATATATATATATATATATATATATATATATATATATATATATATTTATATTTATATAAGATTTATATATTAATTTGAGGAGTGTTTAGGTGACGTTCAGCATACCTTAAAGCAATGGTAGGCTTTGGTAGACTGGCCGGATGACAAGCATCCATGGCAGGGAATCCCATAAGTTATGAATACTGCAGTGGTGAAGGCAAGGACATCTACTGTTATGGTGAGATTTTACACAACTGTACTTTACTTTTATATGTAGCAGCTACTGTTAGTTAATCTGAATGAGGTTGTAGTCCATAACATTTAGTGTTGTTCCTTGGTTTCATGGTTTTTGAATATACTTCATATTATGTCAAATTCTGTGCATTGTTGTTTTCCCAGGGATGGCTGAAATAGGTATTTGATAGATCAGTCCATTACTCCAACTTGTATAGGCACAAAAAAAACAAAAAAACTGAAACCTCATTCTTTTTTATCTACAGGAATATGTCTTAGCTGACATATATGGGAGATTAAACTATGTTCCATACAAAAAAGCTTTGTGAAGTGTGAACTACTACAGTTATAGATGGCTAAAGTGTATTTAAGGTTAGCCAGGGGAATTATACAACTTTACAGCTAAACAATATGCAGTAACAGGCGGTGAGGGAATCTACCATAAACTATAATCAGGTAACATAGCATAAATCCATCATTTTGCTTCTTGTTCTGGAAGAAGAATTAAACAGACCAGGAATTGCATTTCACCAACCTACATGTAACAGAAGTACCACAGAAACAGTGAAAAATGATGCACTGACACTATCTCCAGGGACAATTGGAGAAGTCTGTGAATTATAGTAATTCCATTATAGGTAAATGCTGAGATAAAGCAAATAAAATTATGGTGTCTAGACTTTGTCATATTATAGGGACATAAAATGCATTGTTGAGGAAAGAGGGGGGAGAGAGAAAAACAAAATGGTATCAGAATAGTAGTCCCCAGCAGACCTTTTAGTATATAAAAATTATTATTTTTTTAAAACATTTTTATTTTGTTTTCATTATAAACATATGCAAATGTACATATAACAAATACAATAAAACAATAACAAAACTATTTACAATATTTACATTCATCCATGATAAACAATCATTTTATCCATGAGAAGTTATCAGTATTTGTACAAAAGGTTTTCCAGTTTTTGCCATGCTATTTTTTATGACTAATGTTATGAGTTCTATGACAAATGGTATGCAGTTCTGTTTTACAAACAACTTTTGTTAAATTAATGTTGTTTTCCTTTCGGCTTTTCCCGGTTAGGGGTCGCCACAGAGGAATTCCGGTCCGCTAATGACTGGCAGTAGATTTTCACAGTGCTGAGGTGCCAGCTCGACACCCAAACTTCAACGAAGGCACGCCCATTCATGCATGTCTTTCGAACGCTACTCGTAATAAAATCTTTAAGCATCAAATCTTGTTTACTTTTCCAGTTCAAAGTAATAACTTTTCTGGCAATTGCAAGAATTGACCAGAGTAACTGAATCTGAGATGTAGGTATTACATTAGGTATAGGAACATTGAATAGGATTAGTGAGTTAGAAATATGACAGTTATCAGACTATAAAGCATTTACAAAATATCTGAAGTCTTTCCAGTATTGAACATTTCTTCATTCAATGAACTTGTGGACATAGTTGGCCACTAGTAATTCATCACATTTCCAACATTTACTTTCACTGTTTTTGAGTACAAGATTTATCTTATGTGGAGTGTAGAAACTCCTATTCATAAATGTCCATGTATGCAATCTCCAGTATAATGAAGAAGAGGTACAATATGTAGAATTCAATAACAATGTTTTGGATTCATCATATATTTGTTCTCCATTAATCTTTACATAGTAATTCCAAAAATTTGAGTAAAACTTTAGAGTATCTTCTCTTAGTATCTTATAGATAGGTGAGATACTTAATTTTTGATTATCTGTCTTTTCAAGACATCTAATACAAAGCTGAATCAAACTAGGTATAGATTCAGTCTCTAGGTTGATTGATGCTCTCATTTTGTTTTCTATAAACTGCTGTAATGTGTGTATAAACAACCAACTGTCTTGACTATTATCAAAACTACATAAAAGAGAGTTTAGTGGTTTAATACTCTTATTTTCAATAAACTGATGCCAGAATATCAAGTTATTTTCCTTTAATTTTTATATCACATTGATGTTGAAAGAATCTAGGCAATCAGGGGAGTATGCTATAGGGAATATAAGAAATAGAAATTGTTTAATGTTGTAATTACAATCAGTTATATTTTTAAAGTTATTAAATATTTGATTAATGCCATAAGAAAAATGATCAAACTTCTTATTAAATAAACAAAATTCACGTAAAAGCCAATGAACTCTACTTATTCCATATTGTTCCTTTAATGGATTTTCTATAGTTCTGACATCAGTTATATGAATATCATGTATTGTTTTCCAACCAGATATATAGGTAGGTGGGATCCAATATAATATTGCATTAATTATAACTGATTTGGAATAAAGATCTAAGCTAGGGAATGCTATCCCATTACTGTTCCAAGCTTTAATGTGCCATTTATATGCAATCCTAGGTTTTAAGGGGAACCATAAAAATTTAAGTAGCATGGAATCTAATTTTTTAAATACGTTTTTGGGAGGGGGTAGTATCAATGACTGTATATAAAACAAAATTGTAGGTAAAATTATCATTTTAATTAAAGAGAGCCTATTCTCCATTGTGAAGAACATTTTATTCCATCTTTTGATTAGTTCACTAATGGTGGTTATTAAATTATTGTAGTTTAGTTTTACAGACTCTTTTCATGTACTCTTTATACTGACACCCAAATATTCTAATACATCATTCTCTCAATTAAACAGGCTATTCTCTCTTAGATTTTTGTTGATCTTTTTGTTAATTAGTAATGTTTTGGATTTATTATGATTATATTTAAGCCCTGAAATTATTTCAAACTTGCTTAAGGTATTTATAACATCATGCAAAGAACCATCAATATCACCTAATGTTAACAACATATTATCAACAAATAATTGTATCTTAGGACAATAGTCCTTATTAATTTGAAAGCCTTTTATATTTTGCTTGTTTCTGATATATGTAGCAAAAGGTTCCATTGAAAGAGCAAACAATAATGGTGACAAAGGACAACCTTGTCTAGTTCCCTTGAGGATTTCTATTGGTGAGGATAGACATCATCTGATTTTCACGTAAAATTGTGTCCCACTATAAATTTTCATTAATAAGTTGACAAAATCTGATGAGAATTCAAAACCAATCAGAATTTGTTGTAGATAAGACCAACTAATAGAATCAAAAGACTTTTCTATGATTAGGCTGATAATAGTTTTTGTATTTGCATGCTATGTCTATTAATGATAGTAATTTAATAATGTTATCTTGCACTTTTCTATGAAGAATAAACCCTTTCTGATCATTATGTATTAGATTAGGTAATATTTTCTTTATTCTATTAGCTAATGTTGTCATTAAAATTTTATTATCAGTGTTTAGTAAAGCAATTGGCCTATATGAATCACACAATTTGGGGTCCTTACCTTGTTGTAATATGGGGGAGATAACTGAGTATTTCCATGATGGGGGGGTTATACATTTTTGCTTATCTACAGTAAAGGCACTCATCATTTTCTTTATTATATATTCAGGAAAAATCTTATATAGTTCAGGAATTATTCCATCCAGTCCTAGAGCTTTATTAACGTTCACATATTTTATTTGCTCTTTCACTTCTGTTAGCATAATTTGTTCATTTAATATGTTATTTTGTTGCATTGACACCTTAGTAGTTATATTTTCTTGAATAAAAGTGTTTATTACATTATCTGTCTCCAAAAGTGGTGTGTTATTATTTATATCTTTATAGTAGTTTTTGAACACTTCTAATATGCCCATTAAGTTAGATGTACTCTTAACTGAACCATCACTTTTATATTAAATCTCATTAATAAGATTTTGATTATTTATTTTTTTTAATCTTACCACTATTTTAGGTAGATATTTGGGATTTACAGCATAAGATTTTAATTTCAATTTTTCAGGTTTATGGCTACCTTATGATTCAGAACTTCTAAGTATTTTTTGATTTAACTTAGTAATTTCATTATGTGCTACTTTATTTGGTTTTGCATCCATTTTATCTTGGTTTATTTTTGTAAGTCTAAAAGTTGTTTGTCCCACTCTATCCTTTTTTTAAGGTACCAAGATTTGACTTTACCATATATATACACTTTAAAGGTGTCCCATAGTATAGTATCAGTCACTTCACCATTATCATTTGTTTCCATAAACATGTCTATTTCTTTCATTATCCATTCCCTAAAGTCATTTAACTTAGTTATGTAAGCAGGAATTCTCTGTAGAAATCTTAAATCATCTGTATGTCAAGCAGAGCACCTCTTTGTCCCTCTTTAAAAGGAACCTTGATGATTGGATGGGAGATAGGAAATTCACCCCGGGGATCACATCAGTTGCCCTGCTAGACAGGGGTCCAGGGAAGTAAATACTGTGGGAAGAAATAGCCAGGGAATTGTTATGGCTTGGATTGTGTAGGCCCTAGGGCCAATAGCCTAGTACAAACCTATGAATCTATGAACCTATGTGTAGTTAATGTAAAGTTTACAGCATTATGGTCCAAAAGTGGACAAGTCATTATAGATATGTCACTTATTTTTTAGTATATATTATTTGATACAAAGACCTTATCAATGTTTGTGTACCAGACTAATATGAATAGTGAGTATAGAATAAGGAATAATGTTCTCTTAGACCATGTATACCTTTAAGGTTCATCTGGTTATAAAGTCATTTAACTTCTTGCCTTGAGATGTTAGTTTTATTTTACCATATTTAGAAGTATCGTTGCCTGATAATAGGCAGTTAAAATCACCTGTTGCTATAATTTCCTCTTTTGCATTTAAAGTAATCAGGTCCAGATATTTGTCAACATTTAGTACTCAGTCCTGGTATCCAGTAAATATTAATCAAAGTATAATACTTCCTACTGATTTCCAAAATAACCATGCTTAGCATCCCATCTCTATCTGAAATTGTATTTATAATTCTTGGCATAATATAATTATTTTTCCATAGAATAAGAGTGCCCCTTCTCTTAGTCTTAAAACATGAATCAGCCAGAATGGTGTAGCCACTGAATGAGTAGTTTTGTACATTTTTTTAAATAGATGGTTTTCCTGTTAAAAGATGATCTGGGCTTTATGCATTTTGATATATTTAAGCAAACCATCTCTTTTGACATTATTGTTCAAACCATTAATATTTAATGATAAACATTTATAAGCCATTGACTGTGTATGTTATTACTACCTGAAAGACCTTTCTTCTGTGTTGACTTGAAATCTACTGAAAACTTATCATGGATGTATAACGTGTATTAAGCACTAAACTATTTACAAACATGAAACATAAAGTTTCTGGTTTAGTTAAAAACTTAACTAGATGTTTTATTTGATGTCTGCCTCAAGTTGTTTAAAGAAGTGGGATTTTATTTTCTGTTTACAAAATGAGCCAAGTGGGGTAGAGAGTCAGATGACTTCCCCAGTTTTGTTCTATTTGTAGTGTTTATCAGGAATGTGCAAGCATCATTTGGAGCTGAACTTAATGGGGATAAGCAGTTATACCATGCACTTTTTGAGAAAATGAAAGCATATGATATAACCGTTGGTGTATAAACTCTGGAGGTTTGGTTTGAAGATTTTGGATACAATGTGTATAATACACATAGAGGAAATATAGGTGTGAAATGAAATGTTAAAAAAATACTTTGTTTTATAAATTATCGTTTGAAATTTTGCTGACAGTTATGTGCACACTAAAATCGACAAACTAGTGTGTGCAAGTGTGCGTTCATGTGTGTGTGTGTGTGTGTGTGTGTGTGTGTGTGTGCAGGCATTCAGAGAATCCCCAAGTAAACGTGCTCCCATACATTCACTCACCATTTACAGCTTAATATTTAGCGTTGCATAACCATTACAGATGGCTTTTATTCAAAACGTGTCTGTAATTTAAAATATTATCAGGTTGTTTGATTTTGTGATAACAAGCTTGATTTTGTTAACAAAATGAGCCAAGTGAGTTGTTTAGAACCTGGTTGCGATAATATGTACATACCATAAATTCTTAAACATCTCCAGGCTGTCTCATCTTTGTGTCATGTGAAAGCCTCATCATTTCCTAATGGAGTTTCTAATATTCTAGTTGTAAATAATTTTAGACCAGATTAAAAGAAAAAAAAACTCAGAGAAACTGATACAAAGTTTTTGAACTATGTTATATAATGGCTGGGTTTCTGTTACATGCTCATTACCCTATTATGAGAGTCTCAAAACTCTAAGAACTTAAGGGCAAATATGGGGAAACATACTAAGTCCAAAACTGCTGATCTTTCAGAATTCTCTCTTCTTCGTGGTACAGAAATAAGGTTAGAATATATAACTAATAAGGCTGTGGAAGGTGCAAGCCCCTCCCACACACATCCGTGATGCAGTAGTGCATATCCCCTGACAATAAATGCTTTAAAAGTGTAACAGCAATGTAGAATTGCAGTTAATCTTTTAGAGAGTTGGTATTCAGACTGTAGAATCTTGAACTCCCAATAGGGCATCGTAATGTATTGTTGCTTTTATGATCCATGATTCATTATGTGGTACCTCATTGCAAAGCCAATTTTTGGCAATGTTTTCCATTTCTTAAGGTAGTCACATCTGAGTCAAGGGTGACAAAGCTAGAAGAGGTAGTCTTAAGATTTATAACATGATTTTATTTTTTAAGAGCATGTGTAATGGCACCATGCTAACATCATATTTTAGATGTCAGAAATGTTTAAAATCTCTGTACACTGATATTATAACATGCTAAACCATTTTCACATGCTGAATTACTGCAGCATTCCTCAAACCCATGAGAGTTTAGTGGTTGTGCACCTACTGTTCATAGTAGGCATTTTGAGGGTTTGAGAAACAGTTAAAGATGACTACAGCACTAATGTAGTCCTCAGATTTCCATCATCTATAAGGAAAAGGAAGCAAAGCATTTTATATTTTGCTTTGTGTTAAAATTGACACATAAAGATTAGCTGATTTACTTTAAAAGCTTGGTACATTTCATGTAAAGTCAGTATTGTAAATACATAATGTTCAGAAAAAATACAAATATGTTATACTCAGAATTCTTTCAAAAGTATAATGGCCTCTTTATTTTACCAAATAAATCACTTAAATATGTCAGGCTTGTAGACATCTGCAAGCTTGTTCCACGTAATAAACGTTTTTCTGATATATTATTGTTTTGCCCTGACTCTTACTGAATTCCATCTTCCAGCCCACTCTCAACTTCCTCCTCTGCAACTCATGAATTTTCTTTCCAATATTGATCCCATTTACCACGTGTTACTGTTTCTAATGGTTCTCCACTTTCTAGAGAAATTTTCTTTTAATTTCTTATTTTTTTTCTCTTCCAGGCATGTCAGCTATCAGTTCCAACATTCCTGGACCATCATACGGACAATCATGCACTTTGATCTTATTTGTTAATCCATTACTCCTACTTCCGTGCATCCAATGTACTATGTACTGTCCACCTAAGTGCAGATGGCACTGCCAGGTAGTTTGCATGCATGCATGCTTCCAGTCATGCAACACCCATCCCACCTACAGCATTAAGTACTGACTTGGGGAGACTGTGTATGACTTATTTAAAGGGACTTGTTGTTTTATTCCTAGCCTGCACTATGAGCAAACAGTATGGTAACTCTAGTGCTATCTGTCGTACAAGATGGGTAAACCAGCATCAAGCATTCACTTTCATCATCACTGTGTATTACATCCAGTAAATGGGTAGATTACTGATCCTAAGTTGTTTATGTCACATTTTGGACTTTATCATCTATCCCATGGAGCTGATCTTCCATTTGCCCCATAGAGTGCAGGCTATTCAGCTTTTTTACCACTGTTCAGAACACCTCCCCATTTGCAATCTGCTGCAAAGGGCATGCCTTCTCTACACATCTTCCTGCATTTGTCTATTGGCATCATGTTGTGTGATGCAGAATCCCTATTAATTTGACGAAACTTTAGCTTGTCGAACTACAAAAGATTGACAGTTAAAGATCGAAAGAGCCAAACTGCGAACAGCCAGCTAAGCAAATTTTTTCTCAGGGAAAGAATTTGCTTGGCCATTAACGGGAATTTGCCCTTTCCCTGATGTGGAATGATCTTGCAGTTAGTTAGGGGGGGTGTGGGGGGGCATTAAGGTAGAAAGGTTTTTGTTTTGTGTAATGGCCAAGAGAATTCTTTTCATGGGAAAAAATTTCCTTAGCTGATTGTTCCCAGTTTGGATGTTTGTATCTTTAGCTGTCGCGCTTTTGTAGTTCGACAAGCTAAAGTTTCGTCAAATTAATAGGGAAGCTGTCATGCATACCCTATTATCCCATCCCCCTTACAATGTTATGCCATACCTTTCCTTCCGTTCTTATCTATATGCACTGTGCCCACAATCTACACCACCACCACATGTGAACTTGGCAGTGCCATGCCATTGTGCTTCATTCCTGTTCAAATATACCCCAAAGTATCTGTGCCACTGTGCTTGTCATCATCTGCAGGTGTAGATTACACTGCTGAGGTAAGTTACCAGGTAGGACTTCTGCCTTTGGTCTTTTTCTAATAACTTCCAGAGTCCATTCTGCATTTCACAGATTTTTGTTTACAAATGTTCTCCCACAAAATCATACACATGCCTTATAATTACCAGTACAGGCCACAGAATATAACTGTTATGCTAATGAAGTGCTTTAGTGCCACTGTCTCTGAATGCATCCATATTGCAATGTGCTGCATAGCCTAGTTGACATTATTATGCTTTTTATGTCTCTAAGAAAGCATACAGCCACTATGTTTCTGCTCACTGTCAGAGTGGAGACACAGCTGCAAGGCACTGTTCTACATAAATTTTGTTCAACCCCATTGGTGCACACATTGCATGTTACATGATAGCCAATCATGTGTCTATGCACACAGGGCTACCATTTTGCTCCTTGAGTGAATCTCTACATTATACATGTCTTCCCCAAGCTCTGTAAACTGTAGGGCTTCAGCGTGGTGTGCCACAGAGTAAACATATTCTTGTTCTACCTGCAGAGGGATTTCTCTGAGTGCCTTGTGAGGTTTTCTGGCCATCTTCACAAGAGCTTTCATGATGTGGAGTGATAGCATATCATTGGAATCACATGTTCTGCTGAGCAGTTCTGGTATCACTATAATGATTTGTGCTGGTGCCATTCTGGCCTTCTTCAGAGTGGGAGGAAAAGGTTAGGAGAGACAGCTGAACATGCATTGTAAGCATAGTTTGCCCCTCCCATTTGAATTGTTTGGTGTACAATGTAGTGAGATGTGCATGCATTCTTTTACAGTAACCAAAGAAAGATAGAGATGAGCAGGTTAAGATGTTGTAGGAGGCAGGAATGGTTCTGCTGGCCACTCACTGTGTAGCTGTCTCAGTATGTGCACCATATGTGTGTACTAATGTGCTCTATTGTTCTCATCCTTCTGCAGCTGCAGTTTTGTTAGAAATCATGGGATGGTGGTGGCAGTGGCGGGGATCACCTCAGTGTAACCAACTGATGCCTTTGCTTCTAGGTCACCAGGTCTACCTCTTATCCAGGGAATGGAGGTCACTCTGCTAAAGATGACCTAAAGGAGTCACTAGTGACATCTGTTAGAGTCTCCCATTATCTCTCAGCAACAGCTGTATAGTTTAGTGTCATCTGAGTGTACTGATAGCTGGATGTTTACCTCAGCACTGTAAAAAAGGTCGTTGTATGACTTGTTGAGACACATTTCCAGCAGACCTCAGCCCTTGGGGCCATACGAGACGCAGCCTGCCCAGGTGACTGATTGCTAGGTGCTGCTCTCTGAGTGAGCCTGGTAGCTAACCATGGCCCTTGCTCTATCCACATTCCGGTCTTCTCCTCCCTTTTGTGTTATTTTCCGTACCTTGCTCATTATCCAGTTCTCCATTCACCAGCTATCCACATTATCAGTATGTGCCTGCCAACCCCCTTTATTTGCATATCACCCTGTCTGTGGTGTTAGTTACATTTATTTTTCTATGCCTGCTACCATTCTTTCAACACCCAATGTCTGATTCATACCCCACAACCCTTCTTCTTATTTATATATTGAAAATGGAGACCTCTACCACACTAAAAAGATTGCACTCTCTAATTCTATCATATAGTATGGTTACCTTTGCATGTTGTCATGTGCTTGCTGTGTTCCTCTTTCCTTCTTTCCTTTCTCTACTTTGCCACGACAACCATTTGCTGACTGCATGAAGTGGCATTTATGCAGTGCTTCTTTGTGTAGGTGCATTTACACGAGGTGTGCTCTGCTCACCTGCCTTGGTTCTAACATCCAGCATGTTGATCGCATGCCTGTCTGAAGCTTTTCTCATTCCCTGTGACAGCTTACCACCACACGTCTCCATACCATGATAACTCTGTTTTACTCTGCCATCCTTTTCTCAGCAGGTCAGTACCATATTCACCCTGACACATACTTTATCAACCGTCGGCTACGTTAAACGACCTGCTTCATGATATTCAGCACTGCTCAGATACACAGTGGTTATCACTGAATTCCATGCTTCATTTACTTTAATTCACATAGCAGGAGAAAAAATGGCATGATATTCTTATTTAATTTATTAAAGTTTATATCACCTAATGTTTCAAAGATGTTGGTGAAACGACCCACATCTTTACAAATACAAATATTAACTCAATTCATTGTCTATAGGTCACAAAGAATAACCATTGCTAGAACTCTCCTTATCCCAACCCTCCTATACACATCTCCCATTGTTACTAACCTAAGGAAATCTGACATAAATAAACTAGACAGTTGCTATGATAAAATTTCAAAGTTTGCTACCGAATCTAGTTACAGATCCCATCATTGCCTTGCTCTTAAAGAACTCTCCTGCCTAGAATTCCCAAATCTACTGGCTTACAACCAACTCTCCATGCCCCACAAATACTTAAACAACCTGAAAAAACTCCAGCTCTTCAAAACCTGCTTATTCATTAGTCAAACAAGCGGACACTTCGGTCTTTAACAAAGCACTAATAAATATTACTAAAAGTAAAGATGTTGCTGGCGATTCCCTGCACTCTAACAACATAGCCAAAATCTGGAACTCACTACCTCTGAACATAACATCCACCACCACCACAGCAAACTTTAAAAATTTACTGAAAACTAATCTGTCATCTACATCAATCTGATTGTGTACTGACCATGGTTATCAAATTAGCATATAAAGAACTTCCATTGAACTCTATAGTCTCTCCACTTTGTCTCTATCTAAATCTTTTAATCTTAGTACAGTAAAAATGATTCTCATCATACTCATATTTAACTCTACTGTGAATGTAAAATAGACTGATTGTTATGTTTTTTTTTTTTTAATTCCCTGCGCTTGAAGAATTTTTGCATACACCAGTACATGCAGCTTTGCTAAATATGTACTTTATCTTTTTTTTTTTGGTACTTAAGACCTGTAACTGCGCTATACAATTTTTTGTCTTTTTTGTATTAAGACCCATAGCTCTGTATTTATGTACTACTTATCTGTTTTTTTGTATTATGTGGAGCTTTTCTCCCCTGGCCTCCACTGAAAACGGACATTTCTCCAGTCTGAATTTCCTGGTAAACAAATGTTAATTAAAATAAAATAAATAAACTTAATAAATGTAATGAAAATAATTTAAATACATATTCTCATACAACCTATTAATAAGACCTTAAGGAGAAATGGGGAAAACAAAGCAAGTTAAATACATTTTTCAAAATATATTTCCATAGTAAATCACTGTCCGTGCCATTGGGAATCAAAGTATACCTCAAGATATTCCATGTTTCTCTTTTGCTGGAGTGTATCTTTAAATTTCATGCAATTAAGTGAGTCTGACTTAAATTAATGGGTTAAGGTTTCTGACCAACAGGTTAAAGACTGAAGGGGTATGTATAATTGGAAAGATGTGTGTTGTTTCATTGTTTCATTAACTCCTCTCAAGGCATATGCTAAGATTGCAAAGTGAGTTACTAGACTATGAATAGTGTGCAGTTTTTTTTCTCTGCTCTGTGGATTAAACTAAGAATTCATGTTTATTTCAGATGTATAATCTTATTACCCAGGTAGGATGCATAGATACGTATTTACCATTCAATAAGAAACAGCAGCTTTATGTTGAGTAACTTACATTTCACCACTACAGATACAACTGTACAGGCACATGGCATTATAAACTATCCTGAAAGGGAATGGGAAAAGCTCCTTTACTGTGGTGAAATAAAAATCTCACACAAGAAGTGGAAGATTGGGACACCCTAAAATTAAGGTGATAAACATTCAGAGATACTAGAGAAAGAAAGAAAAAGGCGAATAAATGAGGAAGGCAGAATGCACAGGAGTGTTAGCAGCAGTAACAAGAGTATACAGAGTGTAGTCAGATAAGACAAAATAAGAAAAAGATTGTGACTGATTGGAAAGACTGATGATGCTTTAAACCATAGAATTTACCAGCATTATTATAGTATTAAACAGTCTGACAACAAGAATGCCTTTGCCAAACATTCCTTGTTGTATGCTGGTTTCAAACACTTTACTTTCTCAATGATTGAGCAAGTGATGGCTTCTCCACTCACTGGTGACTGCAAAAACAAACTTTTGAACTGGGAATTATTTTGGTAACTTAAACTAGATGCCACTAACACACCCGATATTAATGAAAACATATTTATCACCAGCGAGTTGAAAAGATGTGCTAATAAATTATGATCTTCTGTTTATGTTCATATTTTTGTAAATCAGCAGATTACATTGTATTTTTATTGCATTTTATTTTATGATTCAACTGGGTTTCAGTTTTACTTGACAATACTAAATGTTCTTTAAGGCCCTTTAAAGTTATTTTACAAGGCTTGCCAGTGTATCACTTCCTGAATGTTTTAACATGATTTTTTTCCTTTTAACAGTGATTTGATAATGTCAACAGGTGTAGATGAAAGCACTTAAGTGTATTTGTGGATTATTAAAGTTTCAGTGAATTTTAGAAGCTGTTTTACTGGAGTTTATGGTTCAAAGGAATAATTCTGTTCACATTACTGTGGCTGTCTGAATTTTGTACACTGGTGTTATAGCACAGATAGCACTTATGTTTCTTTTAAGAAACTTGAATAATGTTACCTGCCTTTATAGGTACATTTGTTTAAGAAATCTGAGTGGCTGCTATAAAAAGTGTTATATGAATTGCAGCACTGACAGGGTCCTGTAGTCCAAAAAATGTGTTCAGACTATGATATATGCCTGACATCAACCAAACAGGATAACCTGAATGTTAAACATGTGACAATACCTTCCCTTTAAGTAAAATAAATTTTATTAAGGATGCTGTCTATTACTGAGTTACAACTGTGTTGTCATCCTCCAAAAATAGTTTTATCATTACTATTATTTTTTTTTGAGGGGGGGGGTCTTTATAGTTGTGTATTACCTGTATGTAGTCCTAGAGTACCATACGTGCAATTTATTTTCAGTATGATTGTCTGCATTCATTTATATATGTTTTATTACCAGTCACTTTGCTTAACTTCCTTTTTTGTTTCTTGTTTTTTATCACATATAGGAATATAGCTTCCAAAATGTCTGTCCTGTGTAAACCCAATCACAAATATGGACAAATGAGGTGATCATAGAAGCTCTATGTTGACACAGTGCACACCTGTTTAGACTGACACAAAATTAATAAGTCCTCCTGCAACTTTGTTTGGGAGCTGGTGGTCAATGATGTTGATGCGATAGAAGGATATGGCCATGAATATCTGCAAATCAGTCATTCTGCCAGCATCATGATTATGAAAGAAAGAAACATGCAACTACTTTAGCAGAGGAACAAAGGGCTACTGGTGGTGGTCCTGCTACCAAACCACCACTGACTGAGATATACGACTTTCTGTCCACTGTCAGATATCCAGACAGCTTATCACGGGGTTCAAAATTTATACTTAGCATATGTGCTCGGGTAGAGGATGAGCTAAATGTTTCTAATGGTGAACTTCCAGGTATGCCATATTACTAGCTATGTTTTTATATCTGTATATCTATAGCCATATCTATATATTTCTGTCTCTCTTTATATAGCCATATATATATATATATATATATGTATATATATATATATATATATATATATATATATATATATATATATATATATATATATATATATATATACACATATATACACTCACACACACACACATATACATATATACAGTGAGTGCTGGGGAGGTAAACAGGAGAGGGAATTAGAAAGAGAGGAGGGGAAAAGGAAAGTGGTGAACATACTGTTGTATAAGATGTTACTTAATATAAAGATATATGGTAGACTTGTTATTATTTATCGTCATTTGTATATTAATGCCTGCCATCCCTCTTTCATCTCCATCTCTTCTGTCTGAGCACATCTGGTACTGATTTGCAATGATCACCTGCAAATCACAGGCACATACCTTTTTCATAGTATTATACATTATGTTGCTTTATTTAAGTAGCTTTTTACTTGCAGTTGCATGTAATATCACTTAACTTATTTTTTACATAATATAAGTTTTATCAGTTTTTACTCTCTTTCTTTGTCATGTTCATTAGGTATTATCATAGGTGAGCCTGCCACAGGCACTGTTGAATTCCAACAACCTGAATTCAGATTATCAGTAGCCTAGGATGATGATGGCAGTGATGAAGAGGCACAGTCCAGGGATATTGAAGGTCAGTCTGATACTGAGTTTGTGGCTCCTACAGCCTACCAAAACGCTAAATCATCTAACAATCACTGACCCTGCTAGACAATTTATCTATTTTCTGCCAAAAATACATAAGGATCTTTTACACCCACCAGGTAGGCCCATAGTGTCGGGCATGGGTTCACTTACTGAGCCACTATCTGAATTTCTGACTAGGTATTTGAAACCTCTGTTATCATTTGTTAGATCTCGAATACAGGACACTACTCAATTTTTGAGTATTGTTAATGATATGCAGTTAGAACAGGATTGGTGGCTATGCACACTGGATGTGAGCTCATTATATACCAATATTCCACATTGGGCCGGACTTGATGCCATTGAATTTTGGCTCTATAAATCTAATATGTATCAACCAGGATTTAATACCTTTTTGTTAAATTTGACTGAGCATGTGCTTACTAAAAATGTTTTTTTCTACAACCAGGAATGTTTTTTACAGATCAGAGGTACAGCGATGGGGGCCTCTTTTGCCCCCATATATGCTGATCTGTTCATGGCTTATATTGAACAGATTATGATTTATGATGACACTCATAATTTGTATTTACCTGAAATTGATATTTGGCGGAGATATTTGGATGATTGCTGGATGGTATGGAGATCAGATATTTCATATCTTCAGGAATTTATGGAATACTTAAATGACAACAAATGGGGAATACAGTTTACCATCACTTACGATCAAAAATCCATAACGTTTTTGGATGTTTTGGTTACTAGAAATAGGGACAATACCCTTAAAACTGAAATCTATAGGAAGTTTCCCCAATATAACACCTTACTCCATGTCTCCAGCTTTCATCCAAAACATATCGCCAAAAACATTCCCAAATCACAATTTATCAGAATCAGACGTAACTGTTCTGATAATACCAGCTTTATTCAACATGCTCAGGATTTACACAATATATTTATTGACAGGGGCTATAACTCAGGGTATGTTACAATGGCTCAAAATTTTGCCTCTGGCCTACATAGACCAAATCTATTGATGTACAAAAAGAAACCTATGACCAAAAACACTTTACGTTTTACAACCACATTTGGCAGAAATACTAATAAATTCATGAACATTATTAAGGATAATTGGAACATATTGGAAGCGGATGTTAGAATCCAAACACTTATTCCTAATACATGTTCCTTCTCCTTTCGGAAAGGAAAAAATCTAGCGGGATACTTTAACCACTATAAACATCACTCTGAATCCACACTACCCCAGGTATACCAAACAACTATTTTGGGGGACAAACTCATTGGCTGTTTCCCATGTGGCCATTGTGTTAACTGCAAACATATTCTGAAATCAAAGGAATTTACTAGCAGAAATAGTAACAGAGTTTTTGACATTCGATTTTTTGCCAATTGTAATACTGATTGGGCCATATATATGGCTTGTTGCACCTGTCACTCATTTTACATTGGGCAAACTTCCCGACCCTTTAGGTTACGTGTGTCCGAACACTTGAGTGATATTAAATGTAAAAGAACATCCAACACTCTATATAAACATACACTTATACATAATACAGCTCAATTTCACTTTGTAATTATTGATAAACTTATTGGTGATAGAACTAATAAATGTGGCTGGCATAAAAAAACTTGATGCTAAAGAAAAGAAATGGATCACCAAACTTGGTGCCCTTTTTAGTCCAGGGCTTAATGAATATTTATGAAAAATCCTGTCAGTATATATCTGATGAATATTCATGAGAATAGCAATTCTTGTCAACCAATCAATTATTTTTCATGATTGTATAAAACTACACCAAGATTGGCTTTTTTTGTAAAACACTGAAGAAGGCCAGGTTAAACCCAGGCCGAAACCGGTTTGTTTATAAGCTTTTCATGTTGCCTTAGTAGTTTTTAAATAAACTACTTATTATTTCACGGCTCACTTGTTGCTGGCTTGCTTTTTTCTCCTACAGCCCTTTCCCATATCTTGCACACAGTAAGTATGCGTACATGTACCCATGACATAGAGCCATCAGGATTAGGACAGGTTGAGGTCAACATGGTAGGTCAGGATTGTATGGCTTGGAGGAGGCCTGCTATACACCTTCCTCCTGATGTTGGTATGTCAGTAGGTGCCACACAACATATTTGTAGGACCATCATGGAGACATGAGCACATTCTGTCAGGTCCTTGGAGGAGATAGTGCAAGTACTAAATCTTGTGCATTTTAATGTGTGAGGCTGCCTGAACCATGTGAGTGACTCCTTGGACAGGATGAATGATACAGTGGATCAGCAAGTATCTGTAATGGAACATCGACTGGGAGAGGGTAAGCATCCATGTGGCTAGAAAGCTGCTATATTAACCGGTGTTAGCTCACATAGCCATGCCAGATCTTGCTCTTCGGTAGTGGCCCTTTTTCCACTGCTCTGCCACTGATTGCATTGTCCACACCTAGATGTAATGCCCTGGAAAACAAGAAGCTTAGATGGCAGGTCTTCCTTACGGCAGATCATATTCCTGGTCTGAATGAGACCTTAAATGTTAAATGTCTTTTGAATAATAGATTATATTATTAAATAGTTTATTTAATATATATTTTCATAGTAGCCATACATTTGTATGTGCTATATGCTTTTGTATATATTAATAATTGATGAGGGTAAGGCAGTTCACACAGCCTACCTTGACCTTGCAAAAGCCTTTGACACAATACCCCACTCGGGCATCATAGACAAACTCACCAGCTTAAATGTAAACCCATATCTCACAAGATGGGTTGCAAACTGGCTCAAGGACAGAACCCACAGGGTCAGAGTTGCTGGAGCTATGTCAGACAATAAGCCAGTCACAAGCGGTGTCCCACAGGGCTCAGTCCTGGGACCCCTCTTGTTCGGCATTTATTTTTCCGAGGTACAGGCAAACATAGGAGGATTGTGGCTGACAAAGTTTGCAGATGACTGCAAACTGGGTGCCATAATTGATACTCCAGCAGACACAAACATCCTTCAGAGAGGCCTCATAGAAACGGATAATTGGTGCCAGAGCCATGGCCTTAAGCTGAACGCCAAAAAATGTATAGTCATACCCTTTGGGAAAAACAAGGTACCGACAAATTACCACATAGGCGGTAATCCATTAAGTACGGAAGAGGTAATCAGGGACCTAGGGACCCAGGTTGACAGTAACCTCTCATTTGACACTCACATTGCCAAAGTGGTTAGGAAGACCTTCTATATTGCCCACCTTATCATGAAGGGTTTCACATCTAGATCAAGAGAGGTCATTGTGCCCTGTACTCTTCTCTTATCAGGCCAATGATTGAGTACAATGCCCCATTTGGGATGTATCTCACCTGACACCTGCAGCAGTTGGAAAGACCCCAAAAGTTCCTCACCAAGAGGATAAAGGGTCTTAAACATATGTCATATGCCGCCCGACTGAAAAAACTCCAGCTCTATTCAGTCGCATACCGCCTACTCAGAGGTGATCTGTGCCTGACGTACAAGGCCATGTTCAATCCTGAATTAATGGACATGCTCCACCTCAGAAAATCCAAATCCATCAGAGCCACGAGAACAAGTGACTTAAACCTCAACACAGAAATAAATAGGACGTGCTGGAGGGACAGATTCATAACCCAGAGGCTCCCTACACTCTGGAACAGAATCCCAGTCCATGTTAGGCAGAGCCCCTCACTGACTCTATTCAAGAGAAATCTCGACGAATGGATGGGAGATTGTAGGTTTACCCCGGGGGTCATCTCTGTGTCACTACTAGACAGAGGCATAGTAAACTAAACCCTAAAAGGGCGTAGTATTCTCATCCTAAGGGATGGTGTAAGCCACATACACTCTGGCTAGGCTTATAAATGCCTTAGGGCAGATAGCCTAGTACGAACCTATGAACCTATGAACCTATTAATGAATAATTAGATGAATGGATATTTGATTGCTTTATTTTTTAATCAATTTTGTATTTAAACTTGACTAATTGATTTGCTGGTCAGTTCTGAAGAAGTTCATTGTGATTAAAATGAAAAAAAGCACTTAACTTTTTATTTGTGTGGACAGTAATCATTTTGTCTTTATTTCACGTTTTTTTCTGTTTATTTTGGTTTCGTGAATTTCGTGGTTTTACATTATTATACAGTACATGTTGATGTACAACTAAATCTACATGCAAGCAACTGTTTGCTTAGTTACCTTTTATTAAAGTGCATTTTCGACAAAATGCACTTTCGCGAAAGTGAGTTTGATCATGTATGTTTCAAAGAAACATAGTTTCAATCATAAGACCAGGACCCATATATATATATATATATATATATATATATATATATATATATATATATATATAAAATTTTTTTTTGTGTGTGTGTGTGTGTGTGTGTGTGTGTGTATTTCTTCTGGTGAAATGTGCAGGATTTTTACTGCTGACATAATGAAAACTTAGTATAGAAATATTTTGGACATCAGAGGCTAAAGAGTTGAAATCATGGGATAGTGCCAAGCTGTGAAAAACATCTGAAAACACTGGATTGACTGACTTTATATAATGAACATTGGCTCTAAATGATTGTCACTTTTGAAGTTATACCCCAACCCCATGTGCAAAAATGGGAAAAATGGGTTGTGGATTGGATGGATGGGTGGATGGATGGACATAAGGGGCATATGCAAGTTCCTCAAAAACGGTTCAAAATAAACAATTCATGGGCTTCTAATATATAACACATATATCATATCAATTCATGGGCTTCTAATATATAACACATATATCATAACTAAGTAGAATGTTCCCCTTTTGAGATGGTACAATACCTTTGAATGAATCACAAAAATATAATGGTTATTTTATTCTTTGACATCTACTACTTTCCCAGCAAATCATATAAATAGTACTTTAGTAAAGATGTGCAGCAGGTAAGGGTGATAAAGGATAATGAGGGAAACGTACTCACAAGCGAAGAGAGTGTGTTGAGCAGATGGAAAGAGTACTTTGAGGGGTTGATGAATGAAGACTGAGAGGGAGAGAAGGTTGGATGATGTGCGGTTAGTGAATCATGAAGTGCAGTGGATTAGCAAGGAGGAAGTAAGGATAGCTATGAAGAGGATGAAGAACGGAAAGGCTGTTGGTCCAGATGACATACCTGTGGAAGCATGGAGGTGTTTAGGTGAAATGGCAGTGGAGTTTTTAACTAGATTGTTTAATGAAATCTTGGAAAGTGAGAGGATGCCTGAGGAATGGAGAAAAATTGTTTTGATACCGATTTTTATGAATAACGGTGATGTGCAGAGCTGTAGTAACTAAAGAGGGATTAAATTGATCAGTCACAGCATGAAGTTATGGGAAAGAGTAGTGGAAGCTAGGTTAAGAAGGGAGGTGATGATTAGTGATCAGCAGTTTGGTTTCATGCCAGGAAAGAGCACTATAGATGCGATGTTTGCTCTGAGAGTGTTGATGGAGAAGTACAGAGAAGGTCAGAAGGAGTTGTATTGTGTCTTTGTGGAATTAGAGAAAGCATATGACAGGGTGCCTAGAGAGGAGTTGTGGTATTGTATGAGGAAGTCGGGAGTGTCAGAGAAGTATGTAAGAGTGGTACAGGATATGTATGAGGGTAGTCTGACAGCAGTGAGTTCTGCAGTGGGAGTGACAGATGCATTTAAGGTGGAGGTGGAATTACATCAAGGATCAGCTCTGAGCCCTTTGTTATTTGCAATGGTGATGGACAGGTTGACAGACGAGATCAGACTGGAGTCCCTGTGAACTATGATGTTTGCAGATGACATTGTGATCTGTAGTGAGAGTAGGGAAGAGGTGGAGGAGACCCTGGAGAGGTGGAGAGATGCTCTAGAGAGAAGAGGAATGAAGGTCAGCAGGACTAAGACAGAATATATGTGTGTGAATGAGAGGGAGGATAGAGGAATGGTGAGGATGCAGGGAGTAGAGGTGGCGAAGGTGGATGAGTTTAAGTACTTGGGATCAACAGCTCAGAGTAATGTTGAGTGTGGAAGAGAGGTGAAGAAGAGAGTACAGGCAGGATGGAGTGGGTGGAGAAGAGTGTTAGGAGTGATTTGTGACAGACGAGTACCAGTAAGAGTGAAAGGGAAGGTCTACAAGAGGGTAGTGAGACCAGTTATGTTATATGGGTTGGAGACAGTGGCATTGACAAAAAGGCAGGAGTCAGAGCTTGATGTGGCAGAGTTGAAGATGTTAAGATTTGCACTGGGTGTGATGAGGATGGACAGGATTAGGAATAAGTATATTAAAGGCTCAGCCCAGGTTGGAAGGTTTGGAGACAAAGCCAGAGAGGCAAGATTACGTTGGTTTGGACATGTGCTGAGGAGGGATGCAGAGTATATTGGGATAAAGATGCTAAAGATGAAGCTGCCAAGTAACAGGAAAAGAGGGAGGACTAAGATAAGGTTTATGGATGTGGTGAGAGAGGACATGCAGGTGGTTGGTGTGACAGAGCAAGTTGCAGAGGACAGGAAGAAATGGAAACAGTTGATCTGCTGTGGCGACCCCTAATGGGAGCAGCCGAAAGAAGAAGAAGTAGTACTTTGGAAGTGATCCTATCACTACAGTTTGTTTATGTAGCACCTGATGCCAAAAAATGATACCTACATTCTCTATACTTTTAACTTTCTCATTGAGAAGAAAAAAAAACATAGCAGCCACACTAATGGATTTTCATTTTCTACTTTAGGGTACCTGACCAATGCCAAATGCCATAAAAATTAAATAAAAAACATAAATACAAGAGTATTTGTGCTGTGGCCAAAATGTATTAAAACCAGTTCCTACAGATCCATCTAGTGTTCTGTTAATCATGGTAATGTACTTCAAGTTGGAAGTTTCACACATTAAGTTCAGTCTTCACCTCCACCAAGCAACAGCATTGGTCACTTTAATGTGATCAGCCTCAGCTGTTTCTTTAGTCACTGGCTGCCTCCAATAGCTCACAGTCCTCCATTTCCAAAATATGGAGCATAATTTTATCTATGATAAAAATGGAACAAATGGGTAAAATATGGTCATTTTACTAAAAATTTCAGCTAGGAAACATACAGTATGATATCAAAACATAACTGTTTCCTCATTCTTGCAAAAATAATTTTAGTGGACTAATACAATTCAATATTATTTACCATAGATATTTGATAAAAAATATATAGCAATGATTATGTAGCTTACCCCTTCAATGTGGAACATAGACGTTTTAACTGTCAGATGCGCTAAGAAATATTCCTCATAATGAGGTCCGTTTCAGAGATATGTTACATCCCTATTCCCAAATGGGTAGCCACTTTTGGCAATCAGCTGTGATTGCTTAAAGCAGTGAAAAATAGACATGGTAATATAGTTCACGTTGCTGAAACAGGGATGAAGGTGCTAGCACTGGGACCTCCCCCACCCCCCAGCTCTTAACTTCTTAGCTTGAAAATCAGGGGTAAAGCCAAAAAATAAATACAAAGACCCCAAATCTTTGACAACATTTACATACTGCTATTATATTATTATGCATATTGTGAAGAACAGAAAGTCTGAAACTGAAATGTCTGTCATTACTTAGTGACTAATACAGCTCTTAAACCTCGTTACCCAGATTTTGAAATACTGTCTCTCACAATGAGGTGCAAATGAGCAAAATGTGAAAGACTAACTAACATCAGGAAGAAAGGCACATACTCAAAAAGAGGTCTTTTGAAGAGTTTGTAGAATTCAGTTTTGCAGTATTAACCATGGATATTTGTTAAAAAAATTAACAAAGAATGTATGTCAAACCCTTTTAATAAGGAATGTAGAATTTTTAATATTCAGATTCAGGAATATTTCTCATAAAGAAAGAGGTGTAGTTAAAAGAGGTATAGGTGAGGATCCAATCCATTTGAATGATGAACCAGATTGTTGAAACCCACATGGTAAAGGCCATATGGTCAACAATTTAGTCCACTGATGAACTAAAACAAGCCAAACAACACAATGTTTTTGCAGGGGGGCAAGCCACCATGCACCTCCCCTACACCCCCTGTTAATTATTTATACCAACTCCAAGATCGCAATACAGTGGGGAAAAATGTGAATTCCCTGATCCCCATTGTAATACAGTCCCATTTACAAATCTGACAAATTAAACTGTTAGTCATATTGTCTCGACCATATGGGTTTCAACAATCTGGCTTGTCAATCAAATGAAGGGAACACATAATTGTGATATATGGTAACTACAATCCTTAACAGTTTGCTAGAGAGGGAAAAAACTCTACAGGGAACCGATCAGGGACCGATGAGAGGTATGCCCTCTCTACCCCCAGCCACAACTGTGATCATGATAAAACTAAAGAAAACTCTATATTCTGCTGTGGGCAGCACTATTATCACTGCCCCCACTTCTGTCTGCTTTTCCTACTATTGCCAGTATTTAAAATGTGTCTGCGGAACCAACAAAAATCCCTGAAAATCTGCAAATTTACAACTCTCACAGCAATCTGTAGTCATATATTAAGAGTTTGCTGAGAAAGCACAGCGATCAGTTCCTGATGCTTTGAACAGACTGCATAGTAAACTGACATGGGCTGATGCCAGTATCCGACTAGAATGAGACTTTGAAGTTTACTTGAGCAGTCCTAGTGGCACACAGTTTCACAGCCAAGGGACGGGTTACTTTGCGATGCTGCTCATGACTATAACAAACTGCTTGTCTTCAGAGTTTCAGACAGGAAAGCTTTATCATATTATTCTGGTGTGCAGACCTCACACTAGTGTTTGGGTGAATGTATATTGTGACTAACTTTGCAATGACTCCCTCACAGTAAAAATATTATATTTTGTGACTGTAACTTGTCAGTGGTCAGCTGGAAGGTACTGCACATAAAAGCACTGTTAGTTTTGTTCTTTCCTGCTCTATGATAAAGCTATTTATTTAGCATATGTAACTGGCTCACGCACAAGAGTAAAAAACTCTCATAGATTTATTTTTGCCACCAGGAGAAATTTAGTTACATGAATGTGTGTTGATACACATCAAGTGAATAATGGCCATTCAGGAATAAGAATACATATAAAAGCTTAACACAACAGTAGTAAGGGACAGGGAAACCACTCTATGACAATACAGTAGTGAACATAAACTTTCCACAAGGATTAGTGAAAATAGTTTTTGCTTATGAAACACAGACCTTCATATAGAAACATAGCACTCGAGCAAGGAATATCTACACTTCTGGTAAATAAATTACTGTAAACAATGGAGTTCATTTAACAGACAACATAAGCCATCAAATCGCAATATTTTAGAAACACTAAAATGGTTAGTAAATAAGAGAAATAATGATTCCAAAAGCATGGAGGAGGAAAAGAGGTGCAAGATGTCAAGAGGGTATTAAATCATGTGCAAATACATTACAGAGCTGATCATAAGGAAAGTGTGGACAATGTAAAGCTAACCAATGAATGTAGGGATGGAACCAGAACTGTCTTTAACTAATTAATTTATTTAACTAGCAGCTTTCAGGCACAAATTAGTAAAAAAATATATAACAGAAGTATGCTACAACAGTGGTTCATACACAGTGCAACAGGATACATTAAATATTTAAATTAAATTTAAATAATACAAGTAAACTAATTCAATATCTGTGCATTCACAAACCTGGAGAGGACTTCAGACTTTCTAGTTACTGTGCAATGAAAGAAGGCATAGTTCAAAACAGATTTTATCATTCCTTAAGAAATATGCTTTTCTAAATATAAATGGAGTAATCTTGATTCAGAAAGATAACAATGTTTAGGAACTCCTAGGGCCAGATTCCAAGACACAAGCATAGAGTGGCTTTAACATAATAGTGAAAAATGTTTCATAATGTCCAGCTGTAAATAATGTTGGCTAACTGATAACATACAACAGATATAAATGAACCTTCTATGATGGGAAACATAGCTTTGGAGCACTATAGTAGCCCTGCCCCGAGAGGGGTAGCGTGGACCCATGACGCTTAACAGGCTGTTGTAGTAATTAAAATGCAGAAATCCACAAAGTACCACTGTATCAACCTAACTCAAATAGGATGGCTTGAATGGCCCAGTCTTCTCCGATACAACCAACTTATAATAGCCTGCAGAATTCTATACCAACCCAAAAAAACACCAGCACTAAACAAGATCATTAAACCATACAGCAACCTGAGGTCACTGTGCTTTTCTCCCCGGGCCTCCACTGAAAATGGACATATATCCAGTCAGACCTTCCTGGTAAACAAATGTAAAATAAATAAATAAGTACCATGCCAGATGGTTACTATAACAGTCGTATACTATGTCGAACTGAACAGCATAAAGTCCTGAAGTAGAAACATTACATTCAGATGCTGACTGACTTTTCATGTGTACCTGACTGATCTATGGTACCGACTGCTCCAACATCAGAGCATCACTGCTCCAAACCTATTACATATGTCATTGGAAGATAAAGTGATTCCAAGTAATGAAATACAAATAAAGAGCATTAGGTATTCATGAGGTTGTATACCAGGAATCAATGTGTAGCACTCAAAGTATTCTGGAAGGTGAACTTTTCACAATGTGCATGTATTTGGGCATCATTTTCACAGATATATGTGCATGTTATACATCTCTAGGTACAGGGTCTGCTGGGAACCACCATGCTTGGTGTGGATCATATTAGGACTCAAGGTACATGCTATGTCTTAGCGTGTGCAGTTTGCCACATCACACATTGAGTGTACATGCCAATGAATATAACATGATTCTTCTCTAGACAGTGGCATGTCAAAGGGTATAGGAGAAATAGTGTTTTATAGCAGTAGCCCAATGGTGAGACCACACGACAACTGAATATATATGGGAATGTCTGTTGTGTCTGGATCATGCTGATCCATGCAGATGCAAGTTTCTGTTATGAAAGCTTGCATAACAGATGCTTGGATTTTAAATTCTCTTCTCACAAACTTTGAAATCTGTCTGCAACATTATACCAAATAGGACAGGTCAAAACAAGTGTTTATTGAGAGGTCAAGCCCCCTCCCACCACACCAAGCCCCATTGTGAGGTGCATGTCCCGTCACAAATTTCAAGATCCCACAGCCTTAGGCAACACTGAGAGCTCTCAACGCAGCACGCTTTTACTGTTCTTACTCTTAGAGAAGCAAACACTGAGAGCTCTCAACGCAGCACGCGTTTACTGTTCTTACTCTTAGAGAAGCAAACACTGAGAGCTCTCAACGCAGCACGCGTTTACTGTTCTTACTCATAGAGAAGCAAACGAGTGATTTTCATGAACATGCTAGAAAGTACAGATGCAAAAGAAGGCATGAGAGCACAGATTATGGTACTAAAAACTTAGATAACAAAGGAGGAAGAGCAGACATTTGATAAATACAGGGACAGTTACTGCATGAATCTTAGGGTAAGGATACTGTATCTGTCAATTTCCAAGATGCTGCTGTGGTTAACATACATGTGCTGTTAGTTTGCTTTGGTATATGTTAATGCTGTCACAGTGATTTTATCTGCCCATACACATACAATTCGGTCTGCAGCTCTTACAAATAAGAATATCATCCTAGGTGTCCTGTGTTACTTTTGGGAATGTTCTACTAATTCTTTCTTACAAAAGTAAATAACACACTGAATCACATCATTATTTAGGAAATTTACTAAGGACTTGTATTCACTTCTGTGGCTGGAAGGGGTCTTTTATTCAGACCATTTATGGAAATCAGAGTTCTTTGGAAAGACCTGGGCATTAACCTTTCAATATGACTACGTATTTACATACCAAGATCTTAGATGTGCGGAACATTAGTATAATCACTACACTAAAAGTATTTGGGCTACTTCTGAGCAGCTCTTTCAATAACTATTTTATAATGTTATTATGGATGACAGACGAATGAAATAAATCCATGGGAGACTACACCAGCAACTATAACAGGCACTTTAATGAACTATGTGCTTTGTCTTAACAAATTAATTCATGAAAATTAGTAATATGAGAAAACCTTTGAGAAATTAAGTGGAAAATCTTTTTTATTATCTGTTTAATGTCTAATATTACCATGCGAATGAGAAAGTTTCCTACCAGTGTAGATAGAGATACATAGGCAGCCTTACTGCAGTGTTTCTGCTCAGTCTGTAAAAGCACAGCAGTGGTTTGTCCCTCTAGCTTACTCCAAATATAAATGCAGCATTCTGGGGGATCGCCATATGATAACAAATCATGTGCCGTCCCTGGAAATACCTGTCATAAGTGATTTATGCAGCCGAGTGAGTCACAGCTCTACTTGACTACATAAATTGCCACTGGCAGCCACATTAATCAACTTTGCCAAAAGTTCACATGCGCCAATTACTTTCAGTGGGAGAGATCATGACAGAGGTAAGTGTTGGGGTGTGTAGTGAAAAGGTGGTGGTGTGTGTGTGTGTGTGTGTGTGTGTGTGTGTGTGTGTGTGTGTGTGTGTGTGTGTGTGTGTGTGTGTGTGTGTGTGTGTGTGTGCATGTGTGTGTGAGAGTTTGCTTGCATGTGTGTCTGCCTGGGTGGTTGCAGTAGGGGGTTAGTGGATAGGTAGGGTAGGTGAGTATGTCCGTGCATGTGATTAGGTGACAGGTGTGTTTGATATGCAGTGTGTGCTTGTGTATTTTTATTTAAATGTATGCATGTGGGGGGGTAGTAAATGAGGCTGGCTATCTGTGCCAATGAGAAGCATGGTCTGGCAGCTTCATAACACTTGAGGCAATGACCAAGTGATTCAGAGACATGCAGATTAGCCATTAATATGCTACTTATTCATTACAGTTAGTCTGTTACTGAACTGCTCGTTTTCACAATAGTTTAAAAGGTCCTTTCGGCCACAGATTTGCACTCACAGCTGTTTTGTTTGTGAATCCAGCCCTCAGTGTACAAGTCTTCAAAAGGCATTTGTTGATATAAAATCTTAGATGAGAAGTTGTGCAAAGAAAAAAAGTGAGGTGACACACTGAAAGAGTATAGAACATTAGGACTTTCACAGCATTTATGAAAAAACTGAGTAATGCTGACAACTGTTGCAATACTGCAGGAAGTACCAGTAAAAATGAGTTAAAACATGATTTGGGGTAGGTGTCATATGTGAAACCAATTCTCTACTGTTCAAGGTTCACAGCTTGGTATAGCAGTTGTTAGGTGTACGGATTCCCTATTTAACATACCAGACAAAACATGGTTATTGTCATTTATCCTTTGCATGCCAGGATCGCAGACATTGTGATGTCCCTCAAGACCCTTTCTGAGACAAGTATGACTACAACACGGTGGAAGTCCATGTGGGAGTGAATGACCTGGGGTGCAAAACCCTGAGGTATATTCAGAGAGACATATTGGAACGTTCTGAGTAAGTAATGGATGCAGGTAAAACACTGGTCCTGTAAAGAATCCTGACAGGAATTCTTCCTTTACCAAGAATGATTCCTGCGTATAAAGAAAAGATAAATGGCCTTAACAATTGGCTTAATAAATGGTGTCATTCCAGGGGGGCTTCCAGATTGATTGACAGTCCTACTTGTTTTGCATGGGATGGCCAGTTTCTCTTGTTCAAAGCTTTCCACATATTGGAAAAAGCCTTTCCTGCCTGCCTAGTGCATTATTAAGCAGAATCCATCTAATAAATATCCCAACTTACTAAATTAATTTAACTCTAAATTATACCAGATTAAGGTGTCTTTTCTAAATGTCAAGAGTATTAATAATAAATAACCTGATCTCAAGGTGCTCATGCATCTGGAACCAGTCCATGTTTGCATAGTTACAAAGACTTAGCTCAAATATAATGAAATCACTCCCGCCATACCTGGGTTTTACACCTGTCAGTCCTTTGGGCATGGTGAAAACTTTGAAAGATCTGCACATTCATAGGAGATACATGAAAGTGACACTATATATACACCATCTCCATGAACAGTCCGTAATGGTCAGTAGTCCTGTCTTCACAGAGGTAACTTAGTGGTAATGGATGGCATAGCTCTGGTAATTGGGGCCACATGACCTCATCTAGAGGCTGAAGCTCCACCTTGGGCAGCTAATATTTTGATTTGCGAGATCTAGTTTGAAGTTACAGGGACCAGTCTGAATCAGTATATGATAATATGTAGTGTTATCTCTCATGGGTTTTGACCTCTGTCTTTTACGGGTATCACTAATCACCATCCTTTTTCAGAATTAAACCTAACATAACATTGGATGTACTGGCAGGTTGCCATTCTTTTATTTGAATTTAAAGTTTTCTACTGTTCCAGGATTGATTCAGTTGAGTTTCGTAGACTGCAGAATTTTAGAATACGTATGCAAACATCACATGTTCCTGATCCTACTGCTCAGATTATTTCTGAATCGAGATCTTATGTAACAACATTATTATATAGCACTGGAGAGGCTACTGCATTATGCTTGGATCACTGATATGTGCTATATCTTTCTTGGCAGTTCTTTTTGCCACATTGCATGTAATTCCATTTGTAAAATTATGCTGACCTGCAAAACTCTAAGATACAATACAAGGCTTAAAGTACACCATTTCGTACATTTACAAGCCCACCCTATTTCATTATAATCCCGTTTCTACATAAAGAATAATGACATTACTTTACTTTTTGACATGTTGTACACTATTTCACCTGAAAAAAACAATTAATATTTATGCTGTGAGTGTATGACAAGAAAAAAAATAATAGTAGCATTAATCTAATGAAATGTCAGTTACCTTGTGACTATAGACCATTTAAAGCCACCATAACACACAATGAATTTTACATTTCTAAGATCATTGCTTTGAGTAAATCTGTTTTTTTATTCTCTTTCGGGGAATGATATGATTTACAGAGTTGAGATATGTAGCTGCATGTAATAATCAAGAAATCAGGAAATATGTGCTTCAAACAATTATTAATTCTGTGAGATTAAAGTAATAATCCTTTAAAACTAGGAAAAACAATGAAAAATTGAGAATCAGGACATACAACTCTCCTACATATCATTTTTATTTATAAGCCAAGCCACGGCTGAACAAACTATTTTGGTTAAACACAAAACACTGCACTTAAAGTAAAAAGCTTTAAAAAGAATTTTAGCAACAAAAATATGAAAATACAGCAAATGTGGAAAATGATGAAGTTATGGACAAGCCGTATCTGTATTCCTAAGAAAGCATCTCACCTTATAAATCTCAAGCCAGGATAATATCCTTGAATGCCTCTATATCCTTTTCAATTTAAGTAGAACTCTTTACAGTGTTATAGCCAACTACCATACCCCTTCCATGTCACCTGTACCCCTCAAGACATATCTAAACAAACTGACACCCCCCCATCAAGCCCAATACTATTTCCTTGGGAGAAATCAGCTCTTCCTCCATGAACTGGGAAACCTACGCCATGTCAAATAAATAAGCACAAAGATTCTTGGACTTCATTAATGCTAGCTCCCTAGGCCAGCTGGTTCAAATGCCAGCAAGGGTTAAAAATATTGGCGCTGGTTCTCACTAATATTGTCCCTACACAGAAAAAACTACAGTTACATCACTGATCAAATATTACCACCATTCAGTAACACTCTTATGAGTGTAAAACCTGACAACAGAACCCCCTCTGTCTTTAGAGACTACCTTGAGACAAACCTAATCCAGCTAATTGATGACTTGAATAAATTTAACTGCCTTTCTCACCTCAGTGACCCCCTCTTGAATTCTGCCACATTTGCAGATAATTTCTATACCCACCTGAAAGCGTACATGGAAGCATCTGTCATATAAGACACACATACAAAGCCAAATTCAAGAATAAACAAATTATATAATACAAAGAAGACACTCATAGCCTGTAAAAGCAAATGTAATATCTAGTTATTATGAGATGAAATCAGAAAGTGCAACAAAGAACTCCTAAAATCAAATCATCTAAATTAAGTGCAACAAAGAACTCATAAACAAAATCAAATGCTCTAAATTAAGTATGAAGTGAGAACTGCCTCATCTGTTAAGGACAATAACAAAACCTTCTTCAGCTATGTCATAAACCTTGGAGTTAACACCCAGCAATGCTTAGAGCTAATAAAGAAGAACAACACTTCCTCACCTCCTGAGGACATAGACAACATATAAGCAGAGAAATTCAGCTCTAACTTTACTATTTCCCCCCTAACATTTCCTAGCTTATTAGTACACTCAGACCACCCTCTCTGATCACCTATGAGTAGGTCTGGAATGCTCTTTCATATGCCAAAAATGTTTGCTTGGGGGATTCTAATAATTTGCCAGTGTACATTCTTGTCAGCATCAAACACTGTCTGAAAGACTCACTATTAAATACATTTCACCTCATCCTCTCTACTTGATTTGATTCAGAGGAATGGAGAACTGCAGTAGTCATTCCACTGCACAAGGTCGGAACCACCACTGAATGAGAAAACCATAGACCTAAAAGCCTCACCAGTCTTACCTGCAAATCAGTGGAATGTAGCATTGTGGAACTTATTAACAAGGACATGGGCAGTCTGCAAATCCTGAATCCAAGTCAATTTGAGTTTGTAAAAGGCGGATCTTGCCTCCTGAACCTGATAGGGCTTCTTTGATCATATCACTGATGTATTAGACACAGGCATATTCGTTCACGCTGCTTACCTAGACTGGTAAAGGCCTTTGATACCATCCCACTTACTGTCATTATCCACAAGTTAATCAAACTAAATGCAGAACCCTATGCTACCTGCTGGATAGCAAACTAGCTAACTGGTGCATCCAAATCTATTACTGTGGGAGGCCTGATGCCTTAGAAAAGAAAAGTTATCAGTCATGTCCCGCAGAAATCAGCCCTTGATCCACTTCTGTTTGGTATTTACTTCTCTGATGTCAAGGTTGACTTCAAGGCCCTGTAGGTGAACAAGTCTGCAGATGACTAAGATGCACCAGTAAGTGGTGATAGACCACAGCCTACAATGAAATGCCTGGAAATACAGCATTGTGTCCCTAGCAAAACAGGGCATCCATGCACCAGCACATAGGTAAAGTCCTTGAAACCAGGAGTTCAAAATGGCCACTGTTCTGTGAACACTGCTATCACCTAGCTCTCTGATATACCCTGGATTAAAACAAACCCAGAAGGCAACACAGAATTAATAATACAGAAATAACTGTAGACAGGTATTGCTAATATCATCCAGCAAACAAAAGAAGAAGAAAAAGTGACAGATTCATCTCAGAAACAGCAGAATTAACTAAGATTTCTGAATAACAGCTTAAGCCATATGCTACTAAGGCCCTGCATCTGACTACAAGATTGGTAAAACACTATACAGCAAGATGTCAAAAGAGGAAAATAACATGGAAACAACAACTAAGACCAAATTCTCAGTACTAGCCACACCTGAGAAAGACACAACTTCAAAAAGACAAAAGACAACTAAACAAACTGACAACTCCAAAACTACAAATAAATCCAAGACAGACCTGCCAGCTAATCTGGAAGACATAAAGACTGCCTTTTACCTATCCAGCAAGCAATAAAGGACTTATCATTACAATTTCAAACCTTTGGTGACTCATTCAGCCAAATAATATCCAGAATGGAAAAATCTGAGTCCAAAATAATAGAAAATGAAATAAAAATACACGCTATTTCTCAAAGAACTGATGCCCATGACAAAGAAATGCAAAACTTACAAGCAAAAATAACAGACCTAAAAGCAAGATCTGGAAGGAACAATATCATCATCAGACGAATACCTGAAACTGTACCTCATAACAATGTAATACCAACAATCAAGCAAATAATAAATTCCCTGCTAGAGGAACCTGAAGAAGTATAGCAAATAACAACAGAGAGAGCCCACAGAGCTCTGAGGGAAATGCAAACACCACTGAAACCAAGACCTGTCTATATTAAAATATTAAACTATCAAGACGTAAATAAAATCATACTGGTAGCAAAGAAAAAAGGCACACTTTTTTTTCTCTATGTATATACTTTCTACCCCTGATAAATAGGTGCCAAATATATATTTTATAACCCTCACAGATTGATGTGGAAAAACATTACAGGCACCAAAGAAGGCCAAAATCTGAATAAATAAAGGGGAGAAAAAAGAAGTCAAATGAAAGAAAAATGTAAAAATGCCAAGACTGATTGTTTAACAATATTACTATGGTACATATATTGCTATAATTTACTGAGGAATGTATGCTGTTTTAAAAAATACTATTAGAAAGAATTAGTCACAAGACAAAAACAATACATGCTGTCCCTTAAATGCAATACCATAATTGTATAAATAGTATGTTGGAAGAGGCTAGGGACATTAAGTAGCAGTATTTGTTGAGGGAACTAGTATGTTCAACTTTGTCTGCATTGTATACAGTAACATAGGGGGGATAGTATGGGTTAAATCTATATTTAAAAAGAAAACACATTCCAAGATTAGACGTAAAGGTAAACCATATAATGAACCTTCATCCTCCCCCCTGATTATTCCTGGTCCAGGGATATAGTGGTTAAGCATAGAGTAGGGATGGGGATATATAGATGCTTTCCTAAACCATCAACACAGTAACACATACAAAGATAACAAAACAAAACTAATATACATGACATATCTAAGGAATACATCTAATGAATAAATGTGGGAAATAGAATCATGGAACATTAAAGGGTTCCAAATCAAGAAGAAAAGAAAACTATTCTTACATCTTACATTAAAAACCACAGCCACCTCATACTAATACAAGACACATGCTTGACTGCAGAGCAATGGGCAGAAATTAGCAGAAAGAAATGGATAAGTCAAGTCATAGCTTCAGAGGGGAAAACAAACAGTGCTGGGGTGGCCATAATAATTAAAAAACAATTTAAGGAAAAAATACATAAAACCAAAGCTGACAAGGAGGGAAGATGGTGTTACATAACATTTACTAGTCCTACAATACCAAAACCTATAATGGTACTTAATGTTTACGCACCTTGTAATAACCAACAACACTTTTTTATGTCATTATACCCAACCTTAAACCAATTTAAAGATCACTACCTAGTGATTGGAGGTTACTGGAACATATATCAAAACCCAGAAAAGGATAAATCTAATCTGACCAAATCACATAATAAACAAGCCACATTAGCCCTTAATGAACTCAAACAAGATGGGAACAGTGAAGGTAAAACAGGGAAATTCACATTATATTCGCAATGCCACAAAATGTGGTCAAGGATAGACTTCTTCTTAATCTCTGACATACTCATTAACATGGACCCAACAATAACTATACATACCAGGTTCTTTTCAGATCACTCCAAAATCACACTGAACATTAACTGGGACAAAAAGATATATTTAGAGAATAGGGGTCATAATTGGTCATTAAACCCTAATTTACTTTCCAAAGTGGATGTAATAAAAGAAACAGAAGCAATACTAAAAATAGCTCTTACAAATATCACTAACTCCCAAGTACCAACTGACATAGAATGGGCTGCAACCAAAGCACAAATTAGAGGATTGTTTATCAAAAAAGCAGCATACTATAAAAAATGCAACTGAAATAGAAGCATATGCATACACTGAAAGGGAACATAGAGCATCTTGAAAAAGAACTAATAAATAACCCCAAGAACCAAACAGAAGCAGAACTTTAAAAACTGCAAAGGGATCTATATAAGTTAGAAACCAGGAACCTATCTTTTTATGAAGTCAGAATGTTAGCCACTTATGTAGAAGAAGCTCAAATACCATCTAGAGCTCTGGCCAGATTTATCTCCCAACACAAAAATGCCTCCAATATTATCTGAAATAAACTACAGAGACAAAAACTACACAAAAATGAAGACGTTATTAAAACATTTGAACAAATATACTCTCAAATATATAGAGCACAAATACTACAAAACTCAAAGGAAGATAGAACTCTTTTCCTTCAAAAACTGAAATTCCCTAAACTAAATTTAGACCAACAAAAAAAATAAAATAACTGAACCGATATCCATCAGTGAAACTATTACAACAATCAAACATTTAAAAGTGCATAAGGCTCTGGGTCCGGATGGACTCTCATCAGAATTTTACAAAGCATTTTCCCCCTTGATAGTCAAACTACTATACTATACACTGAATTACATAATAAACTATAAAATAAATGATATCCACTTTAATGCCTCCAAAACCATCTTTATATTAAAAGAACACACAGACCCATCTCCCTCTTAAATATAGATACTAAAATATTTACCTCTATACTTGCAACCAGAATGAAAAATCTGATAGAGAAAATCATCTTCCCAGAACAATCTGGTTTTACTCCACATAGACAGATGAGTGACAATACTTTAACATTAGATGCCCTAATATCCTACGCTAACCAATACAATATCAACATCTACACAATGGTAGTGGATGCCCACAAGGCATTTGACAGGGTTAACCTAGAATTCTTACTCCAAACACTACACTACTATAATATACCCAATAACTTCATTCAGATCATCCAAACTCTCTATAGTAACCCATACACATCTCTATATATAAATAAAACTTGGTCAAATAGGATTCTACTAAAAAAATGGAACAAACGAAGTAATCCAAACACAGAAACAAAACCAGAAATCCAAAAACAACCACTGGAACCACAACACTTATATCAACACTTATATCAATTATTTCTTAGAGTAAAGCGTTTTTCGTCTCCACAATGGTAGACTTCCTCAGACAAATAAGATACAAGTTTCTTTCATTTAAATACAAATCAGCTGGCTCTAATTAAAAACATTAAACCTATCACCATGTTCTTTTACATGATATCACTAAGTACAAATCAAGATACAAATCCATACATAAATTTAAAGAAAAAGTCCGCTGTCATCTATCTTGTTAAAATAAACAAATAACCACACTTATAAATGTTGATACAAGTTAAAAAATGTATATGAGTGTAACATAAAGTATTGTGCTTAGGGAACAACATTTTAACTGTAATAAAAATTATAAAATTAAAATTAAAATGTTCTCTTAACGTATTAGGCTTTTCAGCTTCAAAATACACACAATTGAAGTTACTTCATTTAAACCTGGAGGGATATATGAGTTCAGTCGCAGTTGCCAAAGGAGCTCCTGTTTTTCTAACAATAGATGTTGGGGGCCTCCTTTTGCACTGGCAGGGACTTGACCTATCACTTTGAAAAGAAAATGATGTGTGGGGTTCTCAGTGCAGTGCATAGCTAATGCATTTGTTGGGGTCTTTTTCCGAATATGGTATGTTCATATACTCTTTCCCTTAATCTCCTGTCTGTCTTTCCCACATAAAAAGCTGGGCAAACCTGACAGGCTGCTAGGTAAACCACAGATCTGGAATTGCAATTGTATCTACCTTTTAGTTCAAATCTCCTGGTACCCATCTCCAATTTGTTTCCTGTTGCTATGTATTTGCAATAGTTGCAACTTTCACATTTATAGGTACCTTCTATTCTACAAAATGACTTAAGGTCCATTTCTAAAA
The DNA here is from genome assembly GCF_019279795.1 of Protopterus annectens. Taxonomy (NCBI): domain Eukaryota; kingdom Metazoa; phylum Chordata; order Ceratodontiformes; family Protopteridae; genus Protopterus; species Protopterus annectens. The sequence goes on along the minus strand of NC_056750.1, from coordinate 355,665,855 downwards.
TGTTTTTTAAATTCCTACCTTTTCTGTAAACAAGTTTTGGACCATTCCCTAATTTTTCATAGACTCCTTGTTCTGTCATGAACAGGTTGACTTTTAACTTGTATCAACATTTATAAGTGTGGTTATTTGTTTATTTTAACAAGATAGATGACAGTGGACTTTTTCTTTAAATTTATGTATGGATTTGTATCTTGATTTGTGCTTAGTGATATCATGTAAAAGAACATGGTGATAGGCTTAATGTTTTTAATTAGAGCCAGCTGATCTGTATTTAAATGAAAGAAACTTGTATGCTATTTGTCTGAGGAAGTCTACCATTGTGGAGACGAAAAGCGCTTTACTCTAATAAACCGGTGTTGATATAAGCGTTGTGGTTCCTGTGGTCGTTTTTGGAAAAAATGGAACAAGACAAGGATGCCTGTTTTCACCCTTCCTGTTTAACCTATACCTAGAACCATTCTTCCTATACATTAAACAAAACACATGCCACAATCCTCCATCAACACACAACTTCAAAATATATCTCACTGCATTTGCGGATGATCTGAACATATACTGCACTACATCAAATTCAGATATAAACAAAATAATAGCTGCAATTGAACATTCCTCGACTATGTCTAACTACAAACTAAACCTCAATAAAACTAATATTTTCCCCTAAAAACACCCAAACACATCTCACTAATACCATTGTTAAACACAATAAAAATAAAAGAAGAAACTATATACCTGGGAATCACAGAATAACAAAGACTTCTACCAACGCAATGTAAACCTTAAATGGTAAAACATAATGCAAGACGGTAAAAGATGGAACAACCTAAAACTACCATTCTTGGCCAAAGTATCAATAATGAACATTTTACCTAGACTAATATATATATTCATGACATCAATGACAATAATACATAATAAATTCTTTTAGCTTATAAAATAGTAATAGATAAAAGAAACAAAAACATGAAATCCAGAGAAATTTGGGAACAAACCTTTAATTTCATATTAACATAATTCATTACACAGCAACTTAGAAATACACTCTAATGGAACCAAAGAACTCATACAAGTTCAGATATTAAATAACTTGGATATTACAAATGTATATACTGTCTGTATACCTGTGGAATTAACAGTGAAAGCATCTATTTACATAGTGTAAATAGATATGTTGTACGACCTGTATCCTGTGGTATTGACATCAATGTATAACACACACACACACACACACACACACACACACACATATATATATATATATATATATATATATATACACGGTCATGTTGTAAGATGGTTTTTATCTGTGACATTTATTAATGTAAAAAGAAAAAGAAAAATTATTGAAAAAAAAAAAAGAGTCCTTGAAACCAAAAAAGCAAAAAAAAAAAAAAAAAAAAAAAAAAAAAAAACAGCTGCACCAGACATGTCTAATGAAGCAGTAAAGAGGACTGTGAAAGCGCTAACATTTTGCTTCATTGTTCTGAATAAACCGTTGAATCTGGAATTCTGCCACTTGTGTTACCTCTTCCTTTTGCTTGCTGTTGATAGTCCTTGAAAGCTGACTCAGTCCTTCAGAACTTGGGCTATCCTTTGATCACAGTGTATCCACTATGGTAAGTAATTGTTTTACCTTACAAGACTAATCGCTAGGGGTATTTCTTCCAGATCTAAGGAAGTTTTTATCCTTCTCCCCTATCAGGCCCATAATAGAGTATAATGGCCCCTCTGTTATGTACCTGCTTAGTCATATGACCCACTTGAGAGATAGCAGTGCTTCTTGATTAAGATAATCAAAGGCATGCCTTCCTTGAGCTACCCAAACCACCTTAAAGTGCTCTCCTTCTTTTCTGCTGCAGACAAACTCTTTGAGAGTTCGCTTCAGTCTAGCTTACAAGCCCTTGAAGAATACAGTCTTCTGTGACATCCTACACATCCACAAAACTAATAACACCCCCAACACTCGCTGAAGAAATCTGATCTCCCACTGAAACAAAAATGGGATCTGCTGGTGAGATAGACATATAACCCAGAGAAGCTGTCTTTTAAAGAATAGAGTTCTGTTAGTTGTAAAGCAAAGTAGGTCTATGGACTTCTTTACACATAACCTTTATAAATGGATGGGCAATTGTAAATACACTCCACGTCTGGTTCTCAAGCTGCAATTGCATGGGGTCAGAACTACATATAGGTTAGTTATGTCAGTGAGACCTATGATTTGGGATATTGTAGCTAGGCTACGAATGTTCTTCTGGATCAGTAACCTAGTATTGGTCATTGAACCAGACAGTACTCCTGGAGTGACTATGAAAAGTGGCAGCAATATCCACTGGGCTTACTTGGATAAGTAATGAGGAGGAGGAAGAGGAAGAAGAAATGAGGAGGGGGAAGAGGAAGAAGAAATGAGAAGGAGGAAGAGGAAAAGAAATGAGAAGGAGGAAGAGGAATAAGAAATGAGGAGGGGGAAGAGGAAGAAGAAATGAGAACGAGGAAGAGGAAGAAAAAATGAGAAGGAGGAAAAGGAAGAAGAAATTAGGAGGAGGAAGAGGAAGAAGAAATGAGAAGGAGGAAGAGGAAGAAGAAATGAGGAGGAGGAAGATGAAGAAGAAATGAGGAGGAGGAAGATGAAGAAGAAATGAGGAGGAGGAAGAGGAAGAAGAAATGAGGAATGTATCTGGTTACAATGGACTTTTCTCACCATGCAATATTTTTGAATTAACAATGCAGGTAAACTTACTTTAGTAACACTCAGCATATGTATTAAAATGAAACACCAGAACAATATGATTTTAATGATTTATGTCACCTCCATTATGACTACAGCATAAGTGACCTGAGTCTGATAAGCAACTTGGGTGCTTGAAGGAGCTGGAAAGGAAGGCTTGACAAGCTTTGTTATGCCTTGATAAAATCTGAGATGGTGTGCAGCAGATGAGCTGTTTTCCCAGGGACAAAAAATTGAAGGTTCCAACTAACAGAAATAGTGAGAAGGATAGTGGAGTTGGCTGCCTGCTGTCATGTAACCTCAGAGGGCAGAAGGTGATGTAAATGCATGGTTGGGAATGGGAATTCTGCTCAACAAACCAATAGGTGGTAGCATTCATTATGACTGGACACAAGTGCACATTTTCATGGGGAAAGCATTGTGTGTCCCTCCCATATAGCAGGTCACTTGAGACTCTGTCCAGCAGAGGGGCTGGAGCATCATCAGTGCCCCATAGTCAGAATGCAGGGGAAGGGCACAAGAAACCCTCATGACTGCCAGAATGATGGTCACTCTGGACAGTTCACATCCCTGTGGTTCTGAGGAACCACACAATTTGAGGGAGCAAATAGGCTCAAGTTCTGATGGGGTGGCTTGATGTTTGACAGACATGGCAGAAAAAAAAACATAAAAAGAATGTGGAATAAAATGATTCAGAAAATGTTTTCCTGGATATATGCATTGGTTAGAAGAAACTGTATGCCTTCAGATTACTATTCTACATGACAAAAGAATGAAAAGTGTTGAGTGCTGACTTCACATGTGCAATGATGTCTCCTCTTTGCAGAGTTCCATTGTTCCCTCTCATAATGTTTGAATATATTATTAGGACACAAATTCATCTTTATGGCTTATGAACAAAAGACACTGTATCTTTATCTGACGCTTATTTGCTATACCTCAATATAATTAGTAACGCACTGTGGCAACGGAAATTAAACTTATGCATAAGAAAAACGCTGCAAACTTGAGTATCACCTACATTATATACCTGTTCAACTATTCCTTTGTACTGCAATGGCTGAAAGCAGAGTGCCTATAACTTTCTGCTTTTGGACTTTGGATCAAGTGCATTATCACAATGCCATTCTCCAAAGTATGTTTCATTATGTAATATCATCATGCTTTTGAATTAAATTACACTTGACTTTGAATTATGTCTCATAGTATATTCCAGGATGTGATGATATCCAAAAATTCAACCAAACACTGTTGTGCATGAGAACCGAAATCAGACTTGAAGCTACTTCTTTAGATTGTCTGAAGATATTACAGTTGCTGCACCCAGATGCAATGGGTAAAGCATTCATTTAAATTTGACACTTGTTAATAATGTGTTATTGTTCCTCTGTACTTTGCTCACTTTTACATTTCTTTATTTGCATTTGTGCATACTATAGTGATCACAAGTATATTCTTTTATCATTTAGCCATATCCCATTTAATAAACCTTTTCTAGTCCAGTCAGTTATTCCCCTCTGCCTTATGCAAAGATTAAATTATTAGCCTTTTCTGCTTTGTTATACCCCTTCATTTGCACTGGACAATGTGGAATCCTGATAGTACAAAGTATTTTAAAGAGAGTGTAGTAACTGCCTCATACTTACCAAAAGCTCTTTATTGCTATTTCACAGTGATCCAATATGTGAGAAGTGTTAACTATTTACTTAACTTGGAGGCTGCCTTCTTACCTGAGAACATATTCAGTAAGTGCAACACACATATGCACAGAGCACGTCCATTGCACTAATGTTGTTACAAGAAAACTGCCTAAACCTCCCAGGCTAAGGACTAAGAAACATCTGAAATTAGTTCACATAGCAGGACCTCCATCTTCAGCATTCCCACCCACAGCCAGTACACATACCTCTAGAAGTCACAAGGGTGCAGACTTCAAGGCGTATAGATCAGTGAGACTGCATCTAGTCATACTAATGTTTTAGGAATAGATAACTCCATTGTCAGGAATACAGGCACCACCTCAACAGGGTGGGTTAGACTAGGGTGAAGTTTACCTGCCTTTCCTGAGCAAAGATCCAGGATATAACAAGAGGTCTTAGAACCCTCTACCCTGACAAATAAGATTATGACCCAGCAGTGATCCACATGTCAGAGTGAATGACCTTAGGTGTTCTCTTCAGAGAGATATACATAAAGATATGATTGTGCTTGTATCTGAGGTAACAAGGACACTGGTTTTGAGTGATATTTTGCCATTGGCCAGAAGAATGTTAAGATAAAAAGAAAATAATTGGCTATAATATTTGTCTTTGTAGCTGGTGTCATTCTTGGGGGGACCCATCATGTGTCAGCCTGGGATAAAATAGCCACGATCCTCCTTCTGTTTTGCTAGAAATGGTGTGTGCTTCTCTTACCAAGGCTATGCTGCCCCCTTATAGTGCCTTTGTGTACACAGTCCATCCAAGGGACATCACAACCTACTATTTTTTTTAATATGGAACACATTAATGTCACTTTACTCAATTCCAGGAGTCTTAGTAAATATGCTAAAACTTGCAGCTTTCCTGCAACATGAAGACATTCATACATGCATAGTAACAGAGACATAGTTTCATAGCAATGAAAGCACTTCCTGTGTTCATGGATTTAGTGCCTATCTTATCTTCAGAACTGGCAGTTGTGAGGGAGTATTAGTATTTGTCAAAGATTTCATCACCTCATGACAGATTTCCTGGGACACCAAATTTTAACTCTTGAATGTCCAAATCACCACAAACAAGACTAAGTCATAACTAGTTATAGCGCACCCTCTATGCCTCCTTCTGAGCATGATAGTTATCTTAATACATTAGCTGAAATACCCATTAAACCAAAAATCCTTCTACTGGGGAACTTCAACTAGCCTTCAAAAAACTGGCTGATCTATACTGCCAGTGAGCACATGTCCTGTGCTTCGTTGACATTATAAATGCTAAGTCTCCCTTACAAATATTTAACCATTCCACTTTGTGCTTCAATATCCTTGGCCTGAACCTATAAATAAAGCCACTTTTTGCACAACTCCAGATGTATCATTCTGACTTTTCAAATGACAGCAAAAATGAATGACGTTTCCTTTAAAACTGATAGTACTTCTACAAATTCCTCTCTGTTTAAAGGACTTCTCAAAAGCAAATGTTCTTCAGTTATTTAATGATCTACAACAGGCCACTGTGGTGAAATGCCTTTATAAATAAATGATAAAACAAGACAAAGAATTTGCTTAATCCTCTTAGGATCTCTTAGTCTACCTTCTATAAGAGCACACATTTTAAAACAATAAGCATGTTTATTAAATTATCACTTATGATACAGGCAATCATATATTATATAAATGAATACACATCATATTTACATAATCTTAATTGCAAGCATATTAAATCACAAACCATATTGACATCATTTTAGTTGCAAACATTATACATCACTTATAATCTACCCAATCATTGTCAAACATTACATAGCTCATTCAAATCCTTCCTTAATTTAAACCGTATTCCTCCCCTGTATGTATTGTTCCCTCAATTCCCATTTTTTCCCATGTAGTTTCCTCCTACCTTTTTCTAAACATGCCAATTCCAGTTGTTTTATCCCTGTTACTATATTCACTACTTCTAGTAAAGTTCGATTACATGCTGATTTCCATTTTCTAGTAATTGCTTTATTGGCAGCCACCATAATTAGAGTCAGTAAGACCTTACTATGTCTAGACAATTCCAATTCTGTATCATAGCTCAGAAAAATCATTTCCCTAGTCACACAAGATTGCACACTGAGTATGTCTGATCTAGTAATCCGCAAGGAATCTTTAAAGTCTTCCAACTCATTACACTCCCAGAAAATACGTTCCCTCCAACATTTGCTGTCTAGATAATAATATCTATGTAAACATTTCTAAGCAAAAATCCTAAATCTTCTAAATTTTGTTGCATATTTGGGAGGCAAACATATGTACACCCACTGTTTATTTGTGTATTGCTTATCCAGTCTCTCGTCCCAATCCTTTCTAATCTCCTCTGATTGATTCTTATAATTATCATGCAATATTTTATATGCTCTACTAATTGTTCCTTTTTTAGCAGCAGCTTCCATTCTAGATTCTACTAAAAACTCTACCAATGCTGGTCTTTCATTTAGGACCGCCCCTGCACTATTTCTTTCTCTTGCATATACTCTGATATCAATACTTAATACGAAAGGCAATCTCTAACCTGCAGTCCAAATAAATTATTTGCATCATTACCTTTCACTCTCTAAATATTTGCTCCCAATACCTTGGTTTTTTACAAGTTTTCTCCAATAAATTCCAGTCCCTTCTTGCCCATTGTATGTATCTCTAATTGCAGTCATCCCTAACAGCAGAATCTCCTTTTTCCATTCCCATGTTGGCTTGGTTCTTAGAATACTTTCTACTAGTTTATGAATATAATATTCTGTATGAATATTGTTATTCTTCTTAAAGGTCTGTATCTAAAATCCCTGTCTCTCCTTGTTGCTTGGGCTTCCTCCTGTTTCATCATCTTCCCTTTCCAGTTTAAATTATAGGTTTCTGCTTGTACTATGTATAAAAGGCTTAACTGTGTAGCTCTGAAATACCTCTTCAAATCAGGTAATCCCAATCCACCTTGTTTTATTGGAAGAATCATTTTATCCCACTTGCCTCTTGCCATTTTTCCCTCCCAGATAAAATCCTTCATCTCATTACTAATTGCTATTGACAACTTCTCCTCTGGTTGATAAAAATAGGCCTGACCTGTATATAAGATTAACAGAACTAAAAACATTTTAACTGCTTGTATCTTACCATCCATATCTATATAACAGAGCTTCTAATTTCTCATTGTTGTATTATCTTTTGTTTAGTCTTTTCCCACATATCCTTAGCTGTGACACTGGAATAATTTTTAATCCATACTCCTAAGTACTTAATTTTATTATATCCCCATAAAGATGGACATTGCTGAGCCAATTCATGTGTGGATACATAATTTACTGCTATTGCCTTTATTTATTTTATTTATTTATTTATTTATTGCATTTGTTGACCGGGAAAGTCCACTGGGCCTAAGAAAAGCCCATTTTTGGTGGAGGCCTGGAGAGAAAAGATCCACAATATACAAAGCATAACAAATTTGCATACAATAGGCAATAAAATACAAATGAACAATGTTGATACATAGAAAATATTTACAAAGCAAGTGTAAACAGCATATGTGTAACAGGGATTATGCACAATAACTATAAGCATGTCAACTACCAACAAAGGTCTTAGTGTGTTAGAGAGAAAGGAAGTACATAGGATGAATGTAAGGTGGGAGGTATATATGTGGAAGAGAGAGATAGCAGAAAAGGTACAGTGTGATGATGTGATAGTAGATATGGCAAAGTAAGTAGAAAGTAGTGAGCAGGAAAGAAAGATGAAAAAGTATATGGGATATGTGCAGGATTAGGGGTATATAGTAGTATAAGGCTAGATGCACAGGGGTGTAGATATTGAAGTACATAGCAGGAGGAAAAAGACTGAGCTAGCAGTATGAAGTAGGTTGGAGCGAGAAACAGGAAGGTAACACAAGAGAGTTGGAGCAAATATTTATGGAGATAGATGGTAAGAGGAACATAGAGTGGGATATCAGGTCTTTTGGTGTTTTAGCCACATTCATTTTGTATCCCAAAAAGATTTTAAACTGTCTCAAAATGTTCCTCCGCACTATAATGTCCTTTTCTGCTTTTATTAGGTAAAAAATAATATCAGCTGCAAATAGAGCCAGCTTTTCTTGACTACAATACCAATTATATCCTTGAATGTCTGAGTCTCTTATTTTCTTTGCCAATGATTCTTAATATGACTAGATAACAAAGAGGAAAGAGGACACCTCTGGCTGGTTCCTCTGCTCAAGCCGAAATTATCAGAGAGGAACTAATCCACTTCAATTTTCGCCTCTGATCCGTCATATATCTTCCTAATCAACCTTATATTTTTTTGAGGAAATGCAAAAGCTTCCATTGCCCTGCTTATAAAGTCCTACCTTACTCTGTCAAATGCTTTCTCTGCATCAAGACCCACCAACAACATTGATATTTTCTTACATTCTGCTTCCCTCTGGATCACCAATGGTCTGTTAATGTCAAATGTTTGCCTCCCCTCCACAAAACCACACTGAGCTATATTTATCAGTTTTGGCATCACTTTTACCATTCTTTTAGCCATTATACACATAGACACTTTATAATCAAGGGAACCATTAGGAAGCTCAAAGTTGAGTATGCACTTAAAATAGCCACTAAAAAACAAAAATAACTAAAAATCTAACTCTATCAGGATGTTAAGAACTTATACCAAGCAAAGTTCAGAGCTAGTCCAAGAGGATAGTACATATGCTGACCAAAAGGAAATAGATAATATCCTAGCTGAAAATTTTAGCCGACAAATTTAGTACAAATTTACTCACTCATCCATAGCTATCTCACATTTTTCACAAACCCAGCCACACATGATTATTAATACCATTTATGGCCTATCTAAACCCATAAACTTAATCTGTGAAACCTAAGCCTGTCCACTGGCAATATACCTGAAGCCTGGAAAACAGCCATTGTAATGTCATTACACAAGGGTGGTGTGACGCCCGTGCACTGGCCCAGTAATCGAGGAGCCTCAATCCTCACCACTAGCATCAGTGAGGGGTGTGCACATTGGGAAGGATAACAAGTACACACAGTAAAGTACAATTTCCCTTAAAAGCACACAGAGATCACAGTCAGTCTGGAGCTGGTTTCTCCCTTTCTGTCCAGATCCCCAGTAAGACTCCCCACTGGCTGAGCTATACAGTGGAGTCTTTAGCCAGGCTTCCAAGCCAAGTTCTTCTAGCACTCCCTGTGTTCAACCAGAATTTCATGTCCCTGCCCAAGTAGCTGACACATACACACACTTCGAGATATGATTTATATACAAACACACAGGCACTCCTGGGGAAGGCTGGCACAGGTTCACTAGGTATGCCCCTTCTGCCCAGGCTATAAGATAGTAATCCACTGCCACCAGAACCCCTAAGATCAGCTACTATAAAGCCCTTCCCAAAGGGTGTCCAATTTTACTGTGAAATACTGTTATACAAATATAAGTAAAATAAATATGCAAATATTGGCAGCTAAATCGCTTCCTTCTTAGATTCAGTTAAAATAATGTAAGCGGTGAGGAAGCTATACGGCAGAACAGCACCCAAATGGCGCCAAATTTAAATAGTGCTGGTGCGTAAATGAAATTCGCTTATCCTTACCAAGCGATTCTCCCTCTAGCACAATTCAGCAGTCCATACAACAGCAAATGATTCCAATAGATACAAATCCACTGAATACAAATGAAACGAAATAAAGGCAGTATTCACTTCACTTCACCTGTGATGCACCACGACAAATACTAGTCAGGAGATGTGCATAAAACTGGTTTTATTCAAAAACAGTCAAAAAGGCAAGCGCTTTCACCCGTAGGCTTCATCAGGCCATAAACAGTTACATGTTTTAAGGTCCTTATATACTCCTAAATTTAATGACATCACTTCCTATCATTGAATATCTAAGTTAATCCAACAACAAAAGTGCATTTGCATAAATTCTAAAAGTACGATCATATGCGATGCTAGTCATATTATATAAACCCCTTTACCATAAGCATTACATAAAAATATAAACAGTTTGTAAAATTTTATATATCTCACTAATTGGGATATATATTACTATATAAAAAAGTTTATTACTAAACTATAAAATAGCAGCCTAAAAGTGCCTGTGTTTCTGCCTTATTAAACTTATAATATACCGTAATAGGTGCCACGTTTGATATTAATATGTTACACATATTAACTCCACCTATTACTAAACTGTAGTATAAAATAATGCAGTTATTACAATACAACATACAATAATAATACCTATGTATCTATTTTAAAACTTTTCTAATTAACATTGTGATTTTTTAAAAATGCTAAGTGCTAAATGTTAAAAGCAAGCCATCCACAATGTGTTTCCCTCATTCATCGAACCACAAAAAATTTTGATCCATTCCCCCACAGTCAGGAAATAGAAGTTATGATACATCTCTTTACACTAACCAATCACAACAGTGTACAGACTGATAGTCTAGTACTTACCTTGAAACCTATGAACCTAAATAAAGGTATTAGAAAATTGAAAACATAATCAGCTGATAACATAAGTACCAAAACTATCTCATCATACAAATATTTATACGTATAACTCCACTCGTGCACAGGTGCGCACACACACACACACACACACACACACACACACACACACACACACACACACACACACACACACACACACTGTTCCATTTAAAATACTTTAGGCAAATGTAGCTTCCTTCCATAAAGTCCAGTATTTCCTACTCACCACTGAATATATATATTAAGCCATCCCAGCATCCTGAGGCATCTCTGTGACATTTGGTGCATGCTGATGAACAAGCTAAAACTGCAGCCCAGAATATATCCAATATTGTTCTGCTGCACTACCACACAACAAAGAGCCATTTTGTGCTCTAGATCCAAAGTGTCAAATATTTTATTTTCAAGAAATGTGACTATTGACTCTGCAGCAGATTTAGTGGTGATATTACACAATAAAATGATTGTGTCTGGATCAGTCAGAGGGAAAATATTACTAACAACAATATTAGCAAAAATGCAGTCCAACATTGTATCCTACTACAATAACATCCTACTACGATAACATCATTATTCCAAGGGATAGCAAACACTGTTCTTCACTTTGTGCTTTGACCAACCCCAGGAGAGATGTTATTACACTATAATATGCACACCATCTCTTGTTTCATTTTAGTAACTGTATTGCCTTTTAGCCTCTGTGTAGCTGGAATCTATTCAACTATTATGAAATGTTTGTATAGGCTGCACAGAGGAAATATGAACTCTGCCATTACCAGACAAACAGAAGAGCTTGAAACTTTCTATATATTATGAATCAAAAATGTTACCAAGTCATAACATGCCAAGACAGATATTTCATATAAATACATAAAAACATGACTGTTTCATCAAATACTGAATGTTTACAAAAGCGAACATAAAAAAGTGATCATTTTTGAATGATCCTAAAATAATACCAAGCAACAAATAACAAAACTAATTTTTGTAAGGGGGCAAGGCCCCCTATACCCCACACACTCTTGCTAATTACATACTCCACCCCAAGATCACACAACAGTGGAATAAGAACAAGTGCCCTCTGCAATGCTATTTTGCACAAAAAGACAGCCAGCTGAAACACCATTCAAAAGAACGTTCACTCATATGAGAGTTCACTATTATTTACACCAGTAATAGTGTTCACTCATATGAGTATTCGATCTTTTGACTGCCAAGCATATGCGTATGTGTGTGTGTGTGTGTGTGTGTGTGTGTGTGTGTGTGTGTGTGTGTGTGTGTGTATATATATATATATATATATATATATATATATATATATATATATGTGTGTGTGTGTGTGTACGTGTGTGTGTTAAATATAATAATTTGAGTACAGGATTTGCCTTTTTCTCTTTTTTGATGATTCTTATAGAATCTATAGGAATACAGAAATATGTAACTACAGACATTTTGAATACACAAGTGACTTAATGCTCATGATAAACATCAGTTTCTCACATTAATAAAACAAGATAAAAATGTTTAAGTACCATGTATACAGCTAAATGAATAGTATTGAAATGTGTTCTGTAACTCCTTGAAACCCACCAGAAATTCTTACAACCGTTGTGACAACATGTAAGGCCTTGAACATAGAATTTAATCATATTGCATTTCCTGGGTTACCCTTGGAAACAGTATTTGTATCTAATAAACTCAGTTAGCTGGCTACCAAAAGAAAAAAAAAATATTTAGTTCCAGCAGCATTAGTTGACAAAGACAAAATTCTCACCTATAAATATGCCAGTCAGACATGCTGGAAAATGTAAAATATATAGCTGATTATTTAATGTTTTTCCCGTTCATGAATTATCCCTGCCTTTTTTGCCTTATAATTTGGAATTTATGTGCAATGTGGTTAGAATAAAAAATCATTTGTAGGCAGTTTTTGTATGATTCTTCTTGGAGATGAGGTGACAAAAAGATGTGCTTTCAGGAACATTACACTGTTTGCATTTCTTCAGGTGAAAATTAAGTTAACTGTATATATAGATTAGTGATAGTAGAAAATAAAATGTAATTTTTTTTATTTTACATTGACTGTCATGATTTCATTACAGGTACATTACATTGTGTTACGCTGTTACTTTTCCCAGTACTGAAGTTTTTGTTAAGCTATTACACTTGCTAGTATTAAAGCTTTTGTTTGTGATATATTCATATCTTAACCTGCGTTCATTTTGATTTAATATTGCTAAAACTTTTATTTGAGGATAGCCAATATGTGCTACCAGCCAAGTTTATTTTCCACTATACTCAACTTTTTTTTGTCAAAATGTACTGTGTTTCTTCTTGGTACCCCTCCATACTTTGTTTTATTTAATCTAATACGTATCATTCTAAAGAAGTGCTCTTTATGTTAATTGCAGAATCTTGTACACAAAGAATTATTTTTATTGCGACTTAGTTGATGCCTTGTTATCACTCCTAAGTCTGATTACTCAGTTCAAGTTGTTACACTTGTGAAGTCTTCTAGAATAGTTTAACCATTGCGATTATATGCTCATATCATGGCTGAAAGGGGTTCTTGGACCAATCCATCTGCTTGTTTAGCAAATAAATATAATGAAAGATATTTATCATATAAACAGGTTACATAAAGCCTTAAACCTTCTCCATATTAACAGTAAGTAAACTTGCATTGTCTACTAACTATACTTTGCAACTATGTTACTTCAGGTTGTGTCAGATAAAATTGTTATACCTTTAAGTAACCTGCCCTCCAAAACAAAGAGCCTGCAACTACCTGTACTCTTTAAGTATTTCTTCCCTTCACCCCTACACAGTTAAGTTCACCCCAGAGATAACCTACCATTACTATAGCTGTAGGTGTTTCAATCCATATCTCCTTTGCACAGTGACGGGTGAGATGACATATGAATCAGTCTTTTCATGATGTTAGACAAAACGATAATTAGTCACATCTAGTAATGCTGAGTCAGTTTTTGTGTATCATGAGTAGTCGCTTTGTTGATAATACTGCTATTACTGTGGGGCCTTTACACTACGGCATTACTACTTGTACTGCTAGAAAACCATGCCATATTTACTTGCTGATGTCAGTAATGTCGAATTCTGCATGTCTTTTCTTGGGTGCACCAGAAATTTCCTATACTAATGGTGCAGTTAGCAAGTGTGCAGATCTTTCTAATACAGTTCTGTAGCAGAATGTTACAATTCTTCAGCACTGAATTAATCCATTCACTGCTACAACATCTATGTATTTAACGTGTTTTCATACTGTAAGCTGAGCTACATGAAGCCGTTACATGTAACTCTTACTTGGAATTTTTCAAGTCATACACGATTCTTATGTTTCTCCTTGTCTGACTCTTGAATGCCACTACACTTCAAGGGTATATTTTATCAGCTTGGATATTTCTTCCTGGGTTTCTTCCTCAAAGAAGCTGTGTCCAGACAGGCTTAATCCAGTTAGCAATATGAAAAAAAAAACAAAAAAACACCTTTTGCTCATTCAAAAACACAAGTATGCACACATGTGCATACACATAAGCATGCGCGCACACACACACACACACACACACACACACATACTCATATAATGATTGTGCCAGTCATTATTTTAAAGTAAGGCTATTTTAAAATGCTTGCCATTATATTTAACAGATACACGTCAAACTTCATTCATATTTAACACAGTACTGAGTCTAAGCTTCCTCACTTTTGAAAAAAAATGCTATGCATTTTAAGGTCTGTGATTACTTCTTGTTCTGAAACTGATCAAAGGATATTGTGATAACACTAAAACAAATAATATTTTGCACTACACTGGACAAAATGTATTTGTAATACAAATACTGACATTTTAACATTCACAGGGTTAAGAAAATGATAGTGTTAATCTCCTGTGTAATTAAGTATTTGAAGGAATGATAAATGAAGTAGTTTATGACAAACCAAAGGTGCCAGATGTAAGATGAAGTTTGAATCATATAGGAAGTTAACGACTGCTTTACATTTTTAAATTACTGGGAAGACAGCCAGATGGAACATCATGTCATGTATTATTCTTGGGCAGAAACAAAACTATAATAATCCTTCAACATTTATTACTTTCAGCATACTCTAGAGTCAAATAAATGGAAATAGCATCTTCAAATGGAATATGTATGCTAAATAGTGAACTGTTACTCTGTCCTAGCCTCACTGAAATTGGCACTTGGAAAATGAAGACAGGAGATGCCAAAAATAAAAAAGACAAAGAGAAAGAAAGATATATAGAGAAAAAAAAGAATGAAAATAACTAACATTTTCTTTTTTATTTGGAAAATGAAATCATTTATTAGTAACAAAACTGATAGACTGCAACTACGAAGTAGATACAGTTACCCAGTAACAAAAATGGATTTCCTCCTGAGCTACATAGGTAGTGAAGAAAAGGATAACTTCATGATACAGCAGTTCATAACAGAATGCATTGCTGGTTCAAATCACAATACTAAATCCCGCGTTACACATTCATCTCAGAGTAAAGTGAATACTCTAATGGTATAGATGAAATAAATGGTTAATGGTTATGGTCTGAACACATAGAGAACACTTTAGGTTGGCTATTAAAACATGTAATGTGGTTTCAAGCTGTCTTACCCCAAAATATGAATTAAGCCCGTCACTCCAAAGAATAGCAAAATCAGCATTTTCAAACTCGCCTCTGTCTGACATCCCAAACAGCAAACCGTATTTTGTCTCTTTAACAAGTAATTGGAAGTGTAGCATTTCTTCTGCATAACTAACATTCCATGATAATATTAAAGTACTGTATGGATCCAGTACAACTTTGTAAGGGAAATGGTTTTCTTTGGAGTCTGAGCCTTGAAAGGAGGCTACAAGAATTACTAGAAAAACGGCAATCATCATGAAGTAGATAGAAACTATTTCTCGTAGTTTCAGTTTTTTAAAGCAAAGCCTGCTGTCTGCACCTTGCATGCTGTAAATCCATGCTGTTTCACTTAAGACATGACATTTATATACTGGTCTTACTGGGCAGGTTGGGTCAGCAGCAATCTAATTGCATTTAGCTGGTGAAATTTAATTGTTGTTTAGCCCCCTGGTCAAACACTTTTCATTCTATGTTTCTCCTTAATTGCTTCTAATTGTACACAGACATTATCACTGGAAACTGCAAGAGGCTAAATAGATTTTATTGCCATTTAAATCTGGTTGAGTTACACATTTGGAAAACAATGTAAGAGTTCTTATCTTCAACTAATTTTTAACTCATGCAGATACATTTAGCATGCACACACACACACACACACACACACACACACACACACACACACACACACACACACACACACACACACACACACACACACACACACTCACTCATACACACACACACACACACACACACACACACACACACACACACACACACACACACACACACACACACACTCACACACACACACACACACACATACACACACACACACACACACACACACACACACACACACACACACACACACACACACACACACACTGTATGTATACATATCTATATGTATGCAGTTACATATACAATTTTTCACTGCCAGTATTTTTAATTTCTTCCTTCTGCTACATTTTCTTTATTTTTCATTCCAATGAATCTATAGAAGCTTTGATTACTGCTGACAGATATGATGTTTGGTAGCACAGTATTACTATCATGACATCACGATAAGGCAGACAGGTAATGTTATAGAACACATGAATGAACTGTTTATAGTCCCCTGTTGATGCAGTTTGCTCAGATGCTATTTTTTTGTGAAAAGATATTAGCATCAGAAGATTACTTAAGGGAGAAGATCAATCAAGAATTTCATAAAGACTGTTTTCTTAGTATGTACTGCCTTTCTAGTTTAATTTTCAGTTATAGCACCCTTGACTGGTTTAAATCATAGCTCCAGTACAATATGCAGATATCATAAGCTAGTGTAAGTAGCCAATCATCATACTGTACTGACAGTTTCTCATACTTTTGTGTAGCAGTATTCAAGCCCGAAGACTGTTGAGGAACACTGATAAGGTGATGTTATATATGTTATTCCTCATCCAAGTATCAAGTTTGGCCATAAAGGAGGGAATAGTAGATAATTATCTAATACTGATAGGTAGTTTATTCGTTACTTTTCCGTTAACAGGGCAACAGCTTTTCTGGCCTCGTTACAATGTTTCCGCCATCATGCAACTGATCAAGCTAGTTGTATTAGCTTGACGTGTGATGCCGAATATGGATTGCAAAACAGACCAGCCACATTCGTGGTTGCATAAGTCTTCACTGCAGCTTCTTCTCATTTGTCTCATTAGGAACAGACTTTTTTTCAGATGTGCTACTCCGTTAACAGGACAACAGCTTTTTTGACCTCATTTTACTGTTTTCCTCATCATGCAACTGATGAAGCTAGTCGTATTGTATGTTTCTTTATGACATTGTTTTGAATAATAGTAAATGTGAGTAGTCTGTCGCTAATGAGACAATTGAGAAAAGGCTGCATGAATACTTATACAACCATAAAAGTGCCTGGTTTGGTTTAAAATTGAAACACATGAAGCAAAACAAAACGGAATTCGTTATTTTAAGGACTTTTCCTTGAAGTCATTGGGCAATGCCTGCTTGTTTGGTTATACATTGCTACAGAGGGGAAATCGAAGCACACTCCGATCATAGAAACAGAGTTAAACACAACTCACCACTTTTAAAAGTACCAATTGAATTCCCTGATGGTGGACTCATCTTCTTACAACCCAGTTCTTCACACATATTAAACACAAAAAAGAGGCACAATGAATTTCAGCAGTTTGATTCATAATTTATTTCAGAAGAGGGAAATTTTACTCATTTTGATGTTTTTGAAACTGCATATTTATGCAAATATCAAGAACAAATGACAGGTTTCCTTATGACAAAACCGTTAACGAGGCCAAAGAAGCTGTTGCCCCATTAACGGAAAAGTACTATTTATTCCATATCCTGGAAACCACAGACTTGATGTTCGGCTTTCCTTCATTCCTCAACTAATGGGTTCAAAGCCAGGTGACTCTCAGAGCCAAAGCATCCCTGTCAGGACTGAGAGGTTGAAGTCAACTCTGAGGTTTTTGGAGCCTTCTCTTCCTCTCAGAGCCTCAGCACTGGACTGCTCGGCTCTGACCTTTGCCTCAGGCAGGTTGTTTTTAGGAATGAAGAGAGGCGATGGGCCCGAAACTTACTTGGTTCCATTGTCTTCCTTCTGTCTGGAGTGATCTACCTTTGAGGTTGTGAAGAGAGTGTTCTATGCTCCTGCAGGGCAGATGGGTCCTACTCCCCTTGGATTCACCCTCTACTTCGCAGATGACTTTGCACCGTGAGCCTCAGCATTCTACCCCACAGGGACAACCAACTCAAAGCTTCCAGACTACCCAGAAGGGGTATCCTAATCTCTTGTGATACTTCACCAGACCACCCCACTGAGGAAGTCCATAGGAAGAGAATGTGCAAAAGGAGGCACTTGGACTCTCCTCAAGAGTCAGTCACTGAGGATACTGATTTCAATGAAGGAGGAAGTCCCCAAAATCACCACCCAATGATGTCTCATTTGGAGACATTCTTGAGATCCTTAAGCAGAAGGATTGCTGGTCTTCCCAATACCCTTTTACAGAGGAATACGTATTTCCTGGAGGCCTTTGGAGCTGGCCTGTCTACCTCTGGTTTACTCCACCTGCCAATGAGCTCATTGATTTGGTCTCTAGGTGGGCATGAAAGAAACCTGATTAATTTGAGCCTATCCCCAAGCGACCAGCCCAGATTCTGGATCTACCAGAAGGAAGAGAATTTTGGGGTATAGAGGTGCCAGTAGATGCCATGGTCATGGCAGCAGCTACAAAAATGGAACTTGCTGAACAGAGTTCCACTGTCCATTCACATAACAGAGAATCTAGGGTGATTGACAGATTTGGGAAGCGTGTTTATGCTTCAGCGACTTTTGCACTCAGATCGCTGAACTATCTGACACATTTTATGAGACTTCAAAGAGATTTGATTAAAGAGCTATTGAAATCTCTTTCTGGAACTGAAACTGCTGAGGCTCAATCTTAAGTAGTCTCTTAATTGGCTATCCTGCAAGCTATATCTAATTCATCCATGAGGCTTATCTTGCATGCTGCAGAAGGCACCTCAAGGGCCATGGCTGCAGTTATTTCCATCAGGAGGGAAGCCTGGATGCACCCGTGTGATTTTGTGGATCCCTTTTAGTCGTCATTTGTTAATGCTCCTTTTCACGGCACTTCTTTATTTGGCCCCACACTGAAGGTTACACTCTCCAGGTATGTGTTTCAACCCCTCAAAGGACATTTTCCAGAAATCAATGGGGAGGTTGAAAAATATGGTGTAGAAAGTCCCAGGGCCCTTTGCAGGACACATACATGGAAACAGTTTCTCTAGAGGCAGAGGGGTGGGGAGCTTTAATGGATAAAAGGATAGTGATGCCCCCATGGCAGAGGAAGCTTGCAAAACCAGGAGTCTAGAGATTCTTTTTCCAACAGACCCTTTCAGCACTCCTGAAAGGAGGCCTGATTGCCCATCTCTGGAAGCCTGACTAGATATAACAAAAGACAATTGGGTGCAGAAAATCATTTCCAGAGGTTATATTATTCCTGTTTCTCTAACTCCTCCATTATTAAGAAAGTTTTCCGATGTTCCATCCAAGAGGAAAGCAGCAGCACTAGAAATCCAACAGCTGCTAAGAAAAAGAGTCATCCAAGAGGTCTCACCAAACCAAATAGAATTCAGAACTTACTCAAGATTCTTTTTAATGCCAAAGAAAACAGGGGACTGGAGACCAGTTTTGGATCTTAGAGTATTGAACAAGTCATTTTGACACACAGAGTTCCAGATGGTCATTATTCAGTCCATTCTGCCCTTTCTGGGCAGGGGCAGTCGGATGTGCTTGCTAGATCTTCAGGATGCATACCATCATATAAAAATGGACATACAATCCAGAAGATACTTACCCTTCTGACTGAGAGCCAGTGACTACTAGTTCAGAGCACTGCCCTTTGGCCTCACCACAGCCCCCCAGTGTGTTCACCAAATGTATGGCAGTAACAGCAGCTCACTTGAGACTGCAAGGATTCTGGGTGTTTCCATATTTAGACAACTGGCTCATAATAGAAGTATGAGGTCAGATGTTAGACTTGTTCACATCTTGGAATAACCATAAATTACAACAAGTCTCACTTAAAACTGACCCAGACATTAGAATTCATAGGAGCAATGTTCAACACAGTATCTGTGGTAGCTTCTCTTCCACTCTCAAGACTGCAAACAATAAGGATGCAGGTCATTTGCAGTACCAGAATTTCAGCCCAATTGATTCTGAAGCCCTGGAATCAATGTCAGCGGCAATAATTTTAGTTCCTTTAGTGAGATTCCACATGAGAATTCTACAGTGGCTGCTAGCAGTACAGTGGTCAATGCTGTCTCAAACCATGTCAGAGAATATAAGAATAACTCAGGTATGCAAAAGATACATTGTCTGGTGGATGCAATCACAACAGGCATTACAAGTCTATCCATTTGTCCTCCCTCAGCCCAAGGCCATAGTGACCATGGATGCTACCCAGATTTGATGGGGGAAGGCATTTTCTGAAGAAAACAGTCCAAGGCACTTGGTCCCATGAAGATGCCAACTTGCATATCAGTGTTCTGGAGGTGACAGGGGTGCTTTTGGCATTGCAGGCATTCCAAAACTCTCTCCTTTTTGGAACTAGAGCAGTCCAGACAGATAACATGTCCGTAGTTCGATACATTAACAAACAAGGGGGAACCAGATCTTACCCCAGTGTCAAGAAGCCCTCAGAGTGTGGCAATGGAAGATAACTTCTAACTACTTTCTAATAGTAGCGCATATCTGGGGAAATCCAAAGTGATAGCAAACAAACAAACTGAGCAGATCCGTCTTACTATCTCACTGTCTAGCAACAACAATGTGATGGAAATGATTTTCAGTCAGTGGAGCTAGTCTTGCTGCAATCTTTTTTGCTTCTCCACTAAACAAGACGCAGATCAGCTTTTTTGCCCTTATCCACCCACTGGGAGAATCAGTGAGGGATGCTCTTCTCCACGATTGGCCCTCCGGTCTTCTATATGCTTACCCCCCCACTCCTAAATTGCTGCAGAAAGCAACCTAGTTGAAGAGCAAAATCATCCTGTTTCCACCTTACTGGCCTCGACAGACTTGGTTTCCCTTTCTTTGGCCTCACGTACAGTATCCACCTGGATTCTGGATCCAACTCCAAACCTTCTATTCCACCCAGAAGGTGT
This sequence comes from Protopterus annectens, assembly GCF_019279795.1. NCBI lineage: Eukaryota > Metazoa > Chordata > Ceratodontiformes > Protopteridae > Protopterus > Protopterus annectens. The sequence goes on along the minus strand of NC_056750.1, from coordinate 355,644,557 downwards.
GGTTCACCCAGACATCTCAAACCTCAAACTAACAGTGCGGTTTCTCCAATTCCTTTAATAGCCAAACACTCAATGCTCTCTTCCTCTCTCCATCCCATACTTTCATCTTCACATAAACCTTCTATTAGAAAACTCTACAGGAGTAAATAGAAAAGGTTCATTTGTTGGGCAGAGCAAAATCAAATTGATTACTTCTCAGCTCCAGTTCAATCTGTTCTGCAATTTTTGGTGAGTCTATTTAATGGAGATGCTAGTTCATGAACTATAAAAATTAATCTTGAAGCAATTTCTGACTTTCATGTTGGATTTCAGAATTCTTCATTGGCTTCCTCTAAGATGTGCAAAGCCTTTTTGAGAGGCACTCGCCTAGTAAAACCTCCTTATAAAGTCTCCACTCCACCATGGGAATTAAATTTAGTATTGCAAGCCTTAATTCATTCTCCATTTGAACCGGCAGCTAAATGGGATCTTAAATTCCTGACCTGTAAACCTATCTTTCTAGTTGCAATTACATCCGCTAGAAGAATTTCAGAACTTCAAGCTTTATCTTCTAAGGCTCCATGTTTGATTTTTCATAAGGATGGAGTCACTTTACATACCAGTGCTTCCTTTCTACTGAAGCTGGTGTCAGAATCCATCGTCAATGAATCCATTAACTTGTTGGTATTCTTTCCAAAATTTGAAAACAAAGGGGAATATATGCTGCACCTACTGGATGTCCATAGACAATTATGCTTCTATCTACACAGAACAAAAGAAATTAGAAAGACAGATCAGCTATTTATCTCCTTTGCACATACTAAATTGTGCGAATTAGTTAAAAAGGTAACTCTAGCTAGATGGTTGACAGATTTAATTTCATTTATCTATAACAACTCGAATCTCCCTTTACCAAAACCTTTAAAGGCTCAGTCAATCAGATCTATGGCAACTTCTTCTGTGTTCCAGTCTAGAGCTTCTATAGACAATATATGTGGGTGTGCGACTTGGTCAAATCCTCATACTTTTATCACTCATTACAAAGTAGATCTGGTCTCAATGGGAACAGCAGGCTTTGGCTCAACCATACTCAAGAAAGTCATTCCTTAGAGTGCACCCAGGATTTTAGGTAGCTGAGGACTCTATCCCATTAGTTGGGAAATGAATAAAAATTGACAACAGCAGATAAAGAAGTTATCTACTCACCTAACGTTCCATCTCTGTTGTCCATTTTCATTCTTTCTCTACTCCCTACCTACCAACCATCAGCCTTTTTAGTGACTGACGTCTGGAGGTATGAGAAGCTTCAAGGACATGAACGTCCTTTGTCTTGAGCTCCAGATATGGCATATTATAATATTCTTTCTGTCAAGCAGCAAACACGATCTGAGGGATGTTAGGGGTTGGTGCATTATGAGTAGGGAAGGAGCTTGAGAGATGGCCGAGTCAGATCCAAAGATGGGATCCAAACCCATTAGTTGAGGAAGAATGAAAATTTACAACACAGATGGAACGTTATGTTGAGTACATAACTTCTTTTTTCTTAAGTATTTGCTTTGCTTGTTCTTATGACAATATAGTAAACTGACGTTTATGTTATTATGTCTGTGTAATCTTGAGTTAGTGGATAAGGATATGTTGAAAACAGGCTGTAGCAACTCATCATTATACATTTTATACGTAACTATTGCTTTACCCTTCATATAACAGTAGTGGATTGAAAATAATTTAAATTCCTTAGATATTGCTATAGCTTAGATTTCTCACAGATGCCATTTTTTGTATATTCATCCTGTACTAATTCAAAGTTCCCTAGAGTACATGGGGATACTATAGTTACATTCCAAAACTGGATGTGTAAAGTAATAAATTCTTTTGATCTCATAGACATATTAATTTTAAGAGAGGAATAACTTCAGAGTAGTTAGAATTCCCAGGTCTTTATATCCATATGTTTGAAGCATGGTTTCCCCATCAAATAATATACACCATGCTTGATACTAGGTAGACCGAAATATATTAACTGAAATGCTAACATGTTATCATCTGTTAATAAATTATTATTGATCATAAATTGTTCCCTAGCTAGTGTTTCCTATTCCGTGACAACCCATACAAAGGTATTATCTCTGTACTCTGGGGGTGTGTGTGTGTGTGTGTGTGTGTGTGTGTGTGTGTGTGTGTGTGTGTGTGTGTAATGTGAGATTGACTTTTTACCTCTTACAGTGGTACTCAGTCTCTGTCCTCCTAGTGACTAATAATTAATCTGTAGACATCTTTACCTTCAAATCTTGCAGATTTTTTATTACTCTTTTGAAGAATTTCGGATGTCAGGGTGACAGCTGATGCATAGAACAGACTGCCAAACTACTTTATAGCAAGCACTAGTTTAGATATTTTTAAGAACAGCCTGGGCACTTATGGGAACAACTGATTTCATATATTGGCAGGCCAGAAGGACATTAATGCTCGTGCATGAAATATTTGTATGTAGGTATTTGTACGAGTATGTATGTATGTAGTAAACAGTAGTCTGCTTACAGACAAACACACACTTGTGTGAATAATGGTTACCTATTTCTTTAAATCATTACCAACAATGCTTCTTTATAAGCAGGTGTTATCCAGTTTTTGTGAATTCTTTTCTACAGATCACTATACTTCTAACTTTTCCATGCAAGACAGTTGAAACACTTAATGCGGTAGCAGCTTGGTATGCAGGTAATTTGTAATGATTTCACGTCACACCACTGTTGAGGTGAATTTTCTGACATCTATTTCTCAAGTATATAACAAAGTGGATTATGTGTGCATGGAGACCCAAGCACAATACTTTGTAGCATATTGAGCTTTCTCTGCTATCAGTTACAAAAAAAAATTGTAGGGGCGCAACGTGTTTTATCACTTTGAAAGTAGTATAACACTTTGTACAGTCATACAAACAGCAAAGTGCCACTCTGATGAAATTATAGCTTTAAAAGCTGTTAGACACTTTTCTCTGATGTGCTTTTTATTTAAAAAATATTGCACAGCAGACTGTCTTCATGGGTTCATAGGAACTTAAGGGTCTATATTAGAACACCGAACATTCAAAATGTCGAGTGTTCTAATATCAAACCCTAGCAATCGAAAATACAAAACATCGAACATTTGGAACAGCACATTTTTTTCCTAGGGAAACAATTTGCTGTTCCAAAACACATACACACAACACAAGCACACCAAACAAACAGCAATCCACACACATACACCTAAACTCGTACACCTAACCCTACACTAAACTATACATACACCATTAACTATCAACTTACCTTAACCCAAACGCTAACCCTAAGGTCCATCACTATCACACAGTCACCTCACCCGTGCCCTAACCCTAACTCACCTACCCCGCCTTAACCCTCAGATCCACACAATCGCACACTTACCTGACCCCGTGCCCTAACCCTAACTCACCTAACCCGCCCTAACCCACATGTCCACACAATCGCAGACTTACCTGAACCCGACCCATAACTTTTCACCAGAGCACTGAAAATACCAAAGCAACAGATACGGACAACTGAATTCTTTCCCTAGGAAAGAATTTGGTTTTCTGTTTCTTCGATATTTTCAGCGTTCACTGAAAACAGGTCAATATTAGAACACTCAACATTTCAAATGTTCGGTGTTCTAATATAGACCCGAACTTAATAGGTTATTGATCAGTGAAAATCATAAGAAGGCTAACCTTCCTTTATCGATGGGAATTATTATCCCTTATATTTTGTAATATAGATATTCAAAGATGGGACAAACAAATATATGTTGGTGTAACTACATATTTCCCCTATCCATGGGGGAAGTGGTTCTAAACCAGAGCTGAATTTGTGGTTACCCATCCCAGTCATCTAAATTACATTTAAACAGAGTAAGACATTTGCTCTGCTTTATGTGAAATGGAACACAGTTATATGAACTGGTATAGACAAGGACTTTTTAAAGGTGTCTTAGCTTCCTCTGCTACTCTGTGGTGGCCAGCACTGGATGCTGTTATGATCTAGTAGTAGAATTCATATAACTTTTAAAATAATCTAAGAACAAATCATCTAGATGGAAAACATGGACATCACTGGGAAAATAATAGCTTTAATAGTGATTAAAGCTATTTTTGTTTTTTTTCCCAATTGTGTCCTTTTTTCCATCTAGGTGATTTGTTCTTAGTTTATTATTTTTTTTTCATCTTTGTTGAGGCACATAGTGGTTCATGGCAGTTTTAATTTTTAAAATAGTCCCTTAGAATCTGTGGAGTGTACTGCTGAACTAAAGGAATTGCTCTAAAGTTCATCATTTCTATCCAAGTATTACGTTTTGGCATGTGGATAGACACTATAGATATGCAACAGAATAAAATCATTTTCTTTTTGTAGGTTCTTTCTGAATAGTTACTACACAATGCTCAGAGACTGATGTAGGTTAGGTGTAATATAGACAGCTCAACTTTAACATAAATTACTTTTCATATACAGTTTATAATCAGAGCGCTGAGTGCAATGTGCTGCAGAATATTGAGTACAATGGAATAATTATTAAGTCTGCCATGATTCAGCATCCTTTAAAACATGTCAACGACCACAATGAAATAGAGTGAAGGAAACCTGATGAAAAAACTTTCACTGACAACTGAGTCTTCTGTTTTCACCAGTGCAGTACACCCTTGAAGTAGATATATTTAAATTTGCGGGGGGGGTTCCCCCATATAGTTGATGCAGGAGTACTAGCCCTGACATATAAAACGTACCTTCGAGGTTCACCAAAATTTGTTTTGTCATGCTTTTTATGTCAGCTGGCATTTGTTGTATCCATTTTCAACCTATCAACATGATTCCAAGGAATGAATTTATGTAGGTTTGATGACATCTGGGAGGATCCACAACTGACCTCAGTGGAAGAGGCTACACCCCCTTATTATAAAAGGGAGGGTCAGTGAGAGAGAGATTGGCCTGTCTGCTGGTGGAGGAAGTACAGTGGAGGGAAACAGATAGCGGCCTATAGAGCCTAACAACAAGTACTGGAAATGCTGGCCTCTCCAATAGAGAAATAAGAAGATAATAGATACACACAGTATATGGCATGCAGGAAGTAAAACCAAGCGACGTTTGCCACATTTATGACCAGAAAAAAGTATGATGAACTGTAAGACATTTTCCAATCTTTTGTGGGACTTTTTGAGTTAACATGGTTTACTATGGCAATTAAACTTACATTTAATTTTTAGATATTGATAAATTCACTGTAATAAAGCACACTTGATTATAAAGAAGAGTCCCGGGGGGGGGTTATTATTCCATTACTAGTTATTTGTTGGACAAAGTTTGACGTGAATATACCAGACCATACCATACCTCTCAATCTCTTAGAGTAGAACCACTGCTCCTTGTAATAGATCAGAGCCAAATGAGATGGTTTCAGGGTTTTTCAGCTTTGCCGCCTGGATAATGTCCATTGGAGTTGTGCTGGACTCTGCCCACTGGAAGAAAACGCCAAAGTATACCTGGAATATATTGGAGAGCTTGTATATTTCAGCTGGCCAAAAAAACTTGGAAATCCCCCAGAATGATCTGGAATTTATAGAAATGGAAGATTGATCTATCAAAATTAGACTGTTACCACTCTCCTGGAAAGATAAAATGAAAGTTTGAGAAATTGATACTGCCTACCACAAGGCATTGCAGGAGGTTTGAGAAACTGCTAGCAGTTACCATAAAACACTACAGATCCACTGATAGATGTAAAATGTAGGGCATACATCCAATGCAAACTATGTATGGCAGATTTATTCTCGGTTGACGTGCTCACTGTCACATGTATTAAGCTCACATCTCACTCTGAAATTCTGTTGAAGCACAGCTATGGAGCAATTGCATTGTATGAAATTGACTGAATCGTATATGTTTAGTCAAAATTCATGTCAGTATAAAAGAAACAAAAGTCGCCACATTGGGATATCACACCAGTGCTGAAGTTCATTTGCATGAAGTTACTCAGTAAATTTGAACTTGTTAAGTCAATAACACTTGGTGAAGTCTTGGAAAGTTGAAAGAAATGAAGTATTCTTAAGCAATTTCAGTAGCAATGCACATAGTCAAGATTTAAACATTACTAGTGTCATTTACTTTCCTGGGTCTGCTCCTTTGCATTTAGCACATTGGGCAACAAGCGCCCTTCAGCACTCATTATTTCTGTAGCAGGTACAGGGTTTACTGGGTCAGGATGCTAGCCCAAGGCCCAGCCCTCCTCACAGGGTTCACCACATACTTGCACACATTCAAACCTAGGGCCAATTTAGAGTGCCCAATTCACCTACTACATTTCTTTGGAATATGAGAGGAAACTGGAGCACTCAGAGAAAACCAACATGAATCCAGAGAGGACATGCAGACGCCACACAGAAGGCACCCCAGCCAAGAATCGAACCCGAGAACCTCTTGCATTGCGGCGATAGTGCTAACTGCTACACCACTGCACCATCCTACCATTTACTTTAGCATTATTTAATTTGGTTACTTTACTACAGAGAAACTTAATGTTGTTTACAACAATAAAATGGAGTAAGTAAATTAGTCTGGCTAAAAACGCTGATCCTTGTCTACCAAAAATATTTATTTAGCATACCTGATGAATATTTGGTAGACAAGGATATTTATTTATAATGACTGATGAATAAGAAAAAAACATCCTGTTCAATAAGAAGGCTTAAACATTTTCAGATTTGTTTGACAACGCAGCAAGGAAAAAGAAGACTATTGAAAATGAAATTAATTTGGCTTTCTATATGAAGCACTTTTTTCAAAAATGAGATAGCACTTGTTTAAAAAGAAAGTAATGATTGTAGGAATAAAGGATGGGTTTTAAAATATCAGTCTTAAATTACATGAAATAATTTTCTTACAATACTGTTTTTGACAGGCTCCCTATTGAAATGTCGGAACTCTAAATGCCGAAGTACAGACAGACCAAAAAAAAAAATGACTGAAAACACAAGAGAAGAGTGAATTTCTAAAACTGTTCTTCTCCTTAAAACTTTTTTGGCATCCCCTCACACCCCCACATGGGGTCAAACCCCCACACTCCTCAAACTTATATAAACCAACTCCAAGATTGTCATCCCTCTGAGAAAAGTGAATATTCCAAGAAATGGCATCTTGGATTTAATATATGTGAATCTGATTTTTCTTCCATTTAGTCTCCATATTTCAGTACTCAGTCTAGTGGTTCCTGACACTTCAGATAGTTACTTTTTTTTACATTGCATAGTACATGAATTAAAGCCAAGACAAGGTATGGGATACATTTTATGCAATTGCACTGGGAAAGACAGACAGAATTGAAAGCAAGGGGTCAAAACAGTCAACTGAACACATATTAACTTTGATATAAAGAAGGTTTTTTTTTCTCAGACAGTGTGGCTAGCAGGGGGGAGCAGTTACAAGACTGGATAATGGAAATTAAGACAGCTGAGGTCTTGATGGTTTGGCTGGAAAAGGAGGCAAGGGTTTGTTATATCAGCTCAGATGCATATTCAGTCACACTAGACAGGCAATCTTTTACCATTTCGTTTTTATAATATAATTAAACCATAAAAGGCAATGCTGTAATTACAATGCAAAATTATCGTTATTAATGATCGAAAAGTGTTTTCTCTTATTCATGAGCTGAGGGTATAATTTTTTTCCCTTTTATTCATGTTATTGGTGAGCTGAGTGCATAACACAAATGTGTTAAATTGAGTTTCCTTGTTTGTTTGATGACCAGGTAATTAGATTAGATTGAGGGTCCTTTTCAGCCACACTAAAAGCCAAAAGGCACATAGATTTTATGATAAAGTACTTTATAGAGTATATGATAGCCATGCAGTTGTAATAGATATTGAAGACATTGTGATCTAGACATTGAATGCATTATGATCTACAGATAATCTTAAAATCACCCTTGAGATGCATCTGCTTCTACTTACATAAATATATCATTAAGTATCATCGTACAGCTAATTACTTAGGAATGAAATCCAGTCTAGGACATAGGTACCCTACATGTTTAGCTGAACATACAAAACTCTCCCAGGCTACTGCTACACTCCCTTCTAACCATGATACGCTAATTGTTTGTTTGGTTTCATGAGTTTAGATTGGTGGCCTAATTTGCCATTTCATTTGGTAACATTTTGCAGTATTTGAGAATTTTGTGTTGCTTTAGCTGAGCACCTGCTTTTGCCGTTAAGTTCTTGTCACCCTGCATTGTGATGAAACTTACTTTCTATGTTGATTTACCCCTAGGCTTTGGCCCTTTTTTACCATCATGCCCCTTTTCCTGTAATACGTATGGCTGTGGCAACCAAGTAACTCATTTCAGTAGTCACAGCAAATGTATATATTGATTAGATTCACAGCTCTTCTCTTAGTCTTGCAATATTTATATTAAATTTAATAAGGTCACTTTAATGAAGAAAGCAGTTCTTGCCCTTTTGTTAGAACATTTGTGGTGACTTCAGATAGGTAGAAGTGGTCCCCATCATCTCCTCAGCTTATCTGTTCTCCTGGTTCTCTCTTCCAATGATGCCTTCCTTATGCAGGTCTGATCAGTCTCTGATGAAACATTTTTTGTCAAGTTGGTCAAGTCTGTTAAATAGTCAGATATCAAGGTTTAAATTTTAAAGTGGTTAGGAGCAAAGCCATGCCTTTGCAGACACAGGTACTCAAGCTGCGGAGATGGATGACTTCTCACCACTACTTCTCATTCTTTGGTGGGGCCAGTGAGGTCTTCATCAAGACCTGCATCTCCTGTGCTGCTCATACATTCTCTGAGTTTAGGAGCATTCTGATTTCCCCCTCTAGAAATGAGGTTTCCTCTTCATCCTGCTCTTAATTATGTCAAGTTTGCTAAGACTGTTGAGAAGCTTTATCACAGGTAGACAGTTTCTCTCACTCCATTCTAAATATCCTTTGAGAGGCTTGCCAGTGGATTGGATACAAGCACTCATTTCTCTACATGTCAGGTGCTAAAACACCATCATGTGTGCCCACTCGCATTTTCGACATAGGCCCCTCCACCACTAGAATGTCTAATGTTAATGTTATCAACATGAAGCCATCTTCCTTTGTTAGCTCATAGTGGCTCAGATCTACTTTTCATACTGCACTGCTATCCCTTCCTGCATCAGTGGTGGTCTTATGTGAAAATGCAGCTCTAAGTACAGTGCTCCTTGGCATCCCCCACTGTCTTCCACTAACCCCCCCCCCCCCCCGTTTTGCTCCTGGTTTCTGCAAACCATCAGTATTCTTTGCTTTTTCAGATTTTTGCCTTCCTCTTCAGCTTATTCATACATCCTTTAAAAACACCTTAAATGGCCAAACGGTGCTTTAACAACTGTAAAGGAAATAATTAAATTAATTTGGGGGTCGCAGGTTTCTAAGCCTCCAAATGTCATGCGGTTCTCAATGCTATAAGATGCATTTTATAGCTTTGCCTTTAATAACCTTCTCATATAATAACAACCTCAGTATAATCATGACAAAATAAAGAAATGTTGTCTTATTTGTGTCTTTCAAGCAAGAAAACAAAGTTACTCACAAGACTTAATGTTGAAAGATAACAAAAAGGTTGTTTCCAGTAAAGTGAAGAGACAAATTCTTGTGAGAACATAAACCATAAAACTGGGAATACTGCCTGCCTGCCTCTCTAAACCCTTCAAAAAAAGAAGGGTAGTTACCATCTGTCCATCCCCCTGGTGTTAGATTGGGATGAAACTGAAGGAACAAAAAGTCATGGTGATAGATTTCAAGTTGCTGCTGTCCTACATATACATCACATGCCTCCTCACTCCTACCACAAAAGACCATCACTTTCTGTGTACCTTCTGTGTCACACTAAAATAAAAATGAAAACAACAACCAAAACTCTATAACACATTTGAGGGTTACCAACACATACATGTACACAATATGCCTCCTTACCCCTCTACTCATAAAAGATAGCCCCCTGTATTACACATCTGATGTTTGATTTTGTGGAAACTTGAAAAATGATGAAGACAATAATAACTTGTTGTTCCTAGATGGTACATTGCTCCTAGACAAAATATTGTCACCTTCTCTACACACTTCTTAGGTTTGATTGTGAAATAAAACACACACTGTCCCCAGGCCCTATACAACCTACAAAGACCTTGTGTGCAGACATCTGAAATGTAAGTGTGAGGTAAATTAAAGAAGGAATGACCACACTGTCTGAGGCCCCTACACAACCTGTACAAATTTTTATACACACATCTGGTCAGGACTGCTTTTACACTGCTTGTTGTGCAAGGCAGAGGGCCCTATTAGGCTTGGGTCAAAGTCCACTTATACAGCCGGATGTTTTTGGTGCTGCCAGATCCCTGGAAACTGTGAGGGTCTAGATGTTTTCTAATGCATGCTATGCCTTATTTTTGAAAGTGGATGACTTGTTTAGTGAATATTTTGTTGGTGACCAAAAGGAGTAGGTGTATGCTTATCAATATTCTTTGTGTCCTCAGATAATTTGCTCACACACACACACACACACACACACACACATATACACACTGTACTGCCCCTGAAAAGATCAGGTTTATCAGAAGATAGAATATATTTACCTACAGGCCATTTTGAGGAAAGCCAGTTCACCTACTGCATGCCTTTGGGGTTCTAGAAAAGCCAGATCACCTGGATAACCCCATGCAGAGACAGGGAGAGCAAGCAGAATCAACATACAATGGGCCGTAACCAATAACTCAACCAGAGAACCAAGTGCTGTGAGATGGCTAAGTGTTGTGCCACTGCATCAAAAAGCAGTTGCTTTTGTCTACATCCTGTTCAGACCACCACACATTTATTGTGTACAATGCTGATATTGGACCAGCAGACATTTATTGTGCACAATGCTGATGTTTGACTGTGATGGAAAGTGAATGAAATTATGGCTTACTTGTTATACTTAAATGCAGTGCAGCAAGCCCCCCTCCCCCCCAACAAATGTACATGTGCACCATAGTAGTGATAGATATACACTGATTTTAGCAAACATGTTTCTCCATAATTTTTTACTTTCTCCAAATCACTGAGAACTGAAGTCATTAAATAATGATATACATTTGTTTTGGACTTCATATGCTTCAGAAAATGCTAATACAAAGCCTGCTATTCTATCAGTCTTCTAAATTTGTAAGAGCAATATTCAAAAGATGTCTCCAAGTCTGGCCTTTGTCCATCATTATTTTTGGCTTTGTCCTGAATTCTTGTGCTAAGAGGTTTATAAATGTCACCATTTTACAGTCAGTCTCATTCCACTGAAAAAGTAAAAGTACTCAAAACTAATATTATTACAACTCTCTTCTGAAAATAATTTAAATGTCTTTTTTAAATCACTTTGCCAGAAGGATTACTGAGAGTGATATTAAGCATGAGTTTTCTGCACTGAAATATTTATTGTTATTTTAACTGTTAAAGTTCACTGAATAAATCATGCAGAATGCAGGGACCAGGTCATGCCTGTGTCTATCTGTAGCTACAAATCATGCAGTATGCAGTGACCAGGTCATGCCTCTGTCTATCTGCAGCTACAAATCATGCAGTATGCAGTGACCAGGTCATGCCTCTGTCTATCTGCAGCTACAAATCATGAAATGTGCAGTGACCAGGTCATGCCTCTATCTGCAACTATAAATCATGCAGTATGCAGTGACCAGGTCATGCCTGTGTCTATCTGTAGCTACAAATCAAGCACTATGCAGTGACCAGATCATGCCTCTATCTCTCTGCAGCTACAAATCATGAAGTATGCAGTGACCACGCCATGCCTGTGTCTATCTGTAGCTACAAATCATGCACTATGCAGTGGCCAGGTCATGCTTCTGTCTATCTGCAGCTACAAATTATGCAGTATGCAGTGACCACGCCATGCCTGTGTCTATCTGTAGCTACAAATCATGCACTATGCAGTGGCCAGGTCATGCTTCTGTCTATCTGCAGCTACAAATTATGCAGTATGCAGTGACCAGGTCATGCCTCTGTCTATCTGCAGCTACAAATCATGCACTATGCAGTGACCAGATCATGCCTCTATCTCTCTGCAGCTACAAATCATGAAGTATGCAGTGATCAGGTCATGCCTCTGCTATCACCCGTGTTAGCAGGAAACAACTTGTCTAATGTTTCTTGAAGCTGATGTGATTGCTATAAGAAAATTACACTACTTAATGAGCTCACACTCACCTGTGATCAGTAGATGAATTGAATTAATGTGTAACGGCACATCTTTAAATGAGTACTTACCATTTTGGACTGAAAACAATGACTATTAGGGCCAGATTAGATAAAGCCTACACTAAGTGTACATTAAGTATACACGATATGTATTCAATAAAATTCTTCTCACATTTTTTGTGCTTTCTAGTCAGTCAGAAAGATAACACTAAGTATACATGTAGCCTACCCTTTGTGGTAACCTTTATGAATCCCTGTCAATATGTAAAGCTGCAAGAATATCAGTTGGAAAACTAAAGTTAGGAGGAAGAAGGTGTGAGTTATGTCTGTGTTGTCTGTTCACTCAGAACAGTGTACCCTTAGTGCAGGCTTTATTGAATCTGGCCCTATGAGGCGGGAAATCAAAAGAGCCATATTAAAAAATCAGTACTGTTCATTTGCAAAATAAACAAATATATAGTCTCTATGAAAGCAGCACATTACCTTTTTACATCATTTCCTCTGAAAAACAACAAAGGAAGGACAGATAGATACATCAACAGATAGATAGACAGACAGGCAGATACTTAAGTGGCTGTGTTTTTCCACAAACACTTCAGATAGAAACAGTAGAATGCCATAAGGCAAAATCATGAAGTATCTTGAAAAGTGGATTTTTGGTTGTGATGTATGCCTAAAGGTGGAGTTACTGCAGTAACTATCATCATATCCTAGTGACTAGCGCAAACTGCATCTCCTCCCATAAAGTGGACAAAAAAAATCCTCGTCACTTGCATGGAATGGATTTCTTAAACTACTAAAAGCATCTGCCAACTGTATCCAGTTAAGTAAAGTTCAGCTCCTGAAAAACAAGCAGTTCTCTATTATTTATATTATATGATATTAGTTATCTACTAACTGGCTACTGGGACAAAATAAGCTGCCAATAATGTACATAAAATATGACTCCTTCTACTTCTATTTGAACTGCTATGCAAAAATAAATTTTTCAGATTATTAAACAGAGAACCACTGATTCAAAATGATGTGCTTTATTAACACTGCAGTACTGAAATTTAATAACAAAAGAAAAAAAAAACATAAACTTTTGTTTTCTAATTGGGAGGGGATAAGAATGGTACAAGATGGTGTGTTTAAAGTAAACTGAGGCATAAGTGAGTGGTGATTAACAATTTGTGTACTAACACATTGGAATTTAGACCAAAACAGTTCAGCAAATTTCATATCAAGCACTGCACTTTAATAACAGGTCTAGGGTAGTGCCTCCAGTATATGAATTTGCTTATATCACTTTGTCAGTCTGAATACCCGCGGTGGTGGTGCTGCGGTAGCGTTGTCGCCTCACAGTAAGACGCTGTCCGGTTCGATTTTCAGCTAGAGCTTCTTCTGTGTGGAGACATGTGTGAATGGGCGTACCTTCGTTGAAGGTTGTGCGTCAGGCCTGGCAAGCCGGTACATGAAAATCAACTGCCAATCATTAGCGGACCGGAGTTCCGCTGTGGCAACCCCTAACCGGGAAAAGCCGAAAGACACAAACTTTGTCAGTCTGAATAGTAACAATCAGAGCAGAATGATTGTATAAAAAGATATAAAAATATATTTTTTCCCCTAACAAGTGTATTTGCTACCCCCCTTGTTGACTACATGTCTGCGATCATGAACTCAGCATACACTTTCTTGTATCCCTATGCCAGCCTTTGCCCCTACTGATGCAGACCTGCTTTATTGCATTGACATTGGCTCTGTCATGGGTTCTAAATGTGTATCCATTGAATGCTATGCCAGTTCCACTGCCATTACTTCGCCTTTGTAAAGACATTGGGCTCAGCACCTGTCTCCATCAAGTATTTGTCAGACAACAGCTATTACCAAATTTCAGGTATTTCCACTTTTGAATTATATATGTGTGTGTGTGTGTGTGTGTGTGTGTGTGTGTATATATATATATATATATATATATATATATATATATATATATATATATTTGCTAGCTCTTATTTAAAGATCTGCCCTTCACAATTTTCATATGAATATGATGATCTTGATAAAAAGTTTTTTTGGCATGAATAAATTGATAAGTATTATTAGGGGAATGCTGAGTATGATGGGGTGTGTGTGTACTTGAACCCGAGGAACAGACAGTCCAGTTCAATTGGTCTTCCAACTCAGTGGGTGTAGAAGCCTGTAAATGATTTATCAACATAGCACTCTACATTATGCTTAAAGCAGAGAATGGGAGGTGGCCCCTACATATTGTTTACTTACTTATACAGGATTCTTATCCAGTTGATTATTCTGACTGGCCTTGCTTACTTTCTTTTTGTAGTAGGATTTTTTTTTTTGTGTTTCGTGACCTTTGCAGATTTACAAAAACAGCAGCTAACAATAATATTTCTTCAATATTTCTGTAAATGGTGTCAATAACTCCACAAATGACAGCAAGATTATCATACCTGCACTGGAGGTCATATTGATTTTAGTCTTTAGACATATGTGTTTTTACTATCACAAGGTCACAGACAACATGACCAGTCATGATATTAGTCAGCTGGGTGGTCTCAGAAGCAATGTTATGTGCAAACTAGTTTAATCTACTAGCGGGGTTTGATTTGTATGTATGCAGAATGGCAAGCCTACTGCATGCTCTGATCTTAGAAACAGTCCCCAAATCTTCTTATTTAAATTATTAACTCCACAGGTGCCCAGGCTCAGAGATGGGTCAATACAGTGATCATTTTTATGGTAGCCTTGCGTCCAGGCCCGGTAATGGTAGTATTATCATATTTAAGTAAAAAGGACAAGGAAAGCCAATGCTTTCACATTGGATGGACAGGAGCTCACCCCTTATAAATATGATGGTTTATGGTACAGGAGGATGCTTACATTTTACAACGTGATGGAATTAAACACTTTGTTTGTAACATTATACTTCTAGATTATGTTGCTCTGGAATTTATGAATGCAATCCAAACATTTTTACTCCTGTAAATTTCCTACTCTATGCCATTCACAGAGTGTCTATTGCTAAATCAAGCCACCGAGGAGTGCAAGATCTGTTTATCTTTCTATCTTATTGTAATTTACTTGTAACGAGGTAGTGTACTGAAAATGGACCCAAATGATCCAGTCTACAAGGTGGGGAAATTAAATTAATAAATAAATGAATGAATGATCATACCAACCAGTAACGTGCATTATGGTAACTTGTTCATTAGAAACATGGTTGTTGCTCAGTTGCCAGCATCACTTAGAAAATTAATGTTTCCATAAATGCATTCTGTATGCTGTTTACAAACTATCATTGGTAAATCAAATTGTTAATGTGCGCAGTTTCTGTTTTATTGTTCTAATTTATTGTAGTCTGCTTGTAACTAGTTTATGGCTGGTCTAAGCCTGTCACTGTTAAGGGTACTTGTTTGTTTATTTGTTTGTTTGTTTATTCATTCATTTGTTAATCATATAAAATCGACTAGGCACACTTGTCTCTTTTCAGAGACGGCTGAAGATCACAGCCATTAAGCGTCTTACTTTGAGTCCCAGCATTTTGAAGTAGGGTTTAAAGGAATAAAACTCAGAACCCCAGAACAACACTCAAAAGCAGCTGAAAAGCAATGCCCCACCAACCAGAATGATTCTTTAATATTTTGTCAATGACAACATCTTTGTACCTTACTGCAAAACTCAAACCCCAGTTATTATAATACAGTTTGTATGGAAAATATGTCTGGGAACCAAATGAGATGACAGTATGAATAAGGTAAATCGATTAAGATTTTAAAGTTGTGAACAATACAAGAATATAATTTTGTGAAGTTATAGCAACATAAAAAGCAAGCTGAAGTTTGGATGTAATAAATTAAAAGAATACCAGATAGGTACCAACATTTAGTGTATACACAGCCGGATACTGACTATTCTGACTTAGGCCTTATGCAAAGCTACATTGCAGATAATTATGTCATGAGGCTGCAAAAGAACTCCTTTTATAGAGATATTCCAGTATAAGAAGTGTCTAGAACACGATATTCTGCTGAGAGAGTGCCTGCTTTTAGCATCATTGAACTGTATAGTGGGAATCTTAATAGAAATTATTAATTGCAACACTATTTCTATGAAGCATCTTCCATATTACACTTGGCAGAGTATTTATTTGGGAGAATTCAGAGAGCCGTATGAGAGTTAAACCCCTTGATTATAAGACAGTCATATGCATTGCTGATATTAATCACCTCCTTGTTAGGATAGAAGCGGGTTTTAAATACTGTAGCAATAATTCAGAATGCTTGCTTACTTTCTATCAATATTACTTTAAGTTATTTTTACATAAATAAACTCTCAACCATTTAAAGATGAAATTAAATTATTTTCCTTCACCTGTAGTGATGCAGAGTAGAATAAGGAGAAAGAGCTGTGAATACTTTATTTTGCATTTCATCTAAATGACAGCCTTCCTTCAAAGCGTACCACCCTGGCATTTCACTAATGCAACAGTGGGTAACATAGGAGTTAATTTAGCTTGTGGACATAAAACTGCTATCCTGTCATCCATAAGAAAATGTGTTCCTCATTGGAAGTATTCCTCACTTTGGAAGATGTAGATGTCTGTGCAGTCACAGAGACCCAGTTCAAGGCTGCGGAGAGCACCCCAACCATGCTGGGTTATAATGCCTTCTACATGTTCAGACCACATAATGAACACTTGTGAAGTAAAGGATGAGTATCAATTTTTATCAAAGATAAATACACCTTTAGATTGGTTAAACAGAACTATTCTCTAGCGTTAATCCAAGTGTAAATAAGTGTAGGCAACACCCCGTTCTTCCAAGTTATCATCAGTTACAGGTCCCCTTCCATGACCCATGATATCCACACTGCCTACTTGGATCTACCTGAGTCACTCAAAATACAACCAAACCCTCTGGTTATGGGTGACTTTAACTATCTATCACTAGATTGGGTAAAATTTACATGTACTAACACACTTTCCCAAAGATTCTTGGACTTTGTTAACTCTAATGCCTTGGAACAGATAGTTGGCACCCCAACAAGTCAAGTGGCCCAAATATTCTTGATCTGGTACTTACCAACATGGGAGATTGGTGTACCACTACAAGTGTGTGTCCCTCTCTGGTGAAGTCTAATCATAAATCAGTCTCATTTGGCGTAATGATTACATCAGCCCCCCCCCCCCCCAAAAAGAGAAATTAGGCTAAAATACTTCTCCAATGCCAGCCACAGTCTCTTCAGAGACAGTATTAACAGCTTTAAAGCTCCGGCAAGGGCAACTATACTGGGATATACACTAATGCTCTGTATAAACATCTGTGCAATTGTATTGACTCTGCTGTACCTGATAGGACCAGAGCAAGATCCTCTAGAAAGAACAAGCCTGGTGGACATCTGCCATAAAAAGGCTATACAACAAGCGGAAAAAATTGCTGTCTAAGAACATGAAGGAATGGTCTCAAAATTGGAAGTAAACCCTTCTCAGTTTGAATGAGCAAATAAGATATCTTGTAAAGTCCTTTAAAGCTATCTATGAATCTAAATTAGCATCCCTAGCTAAGGATAACCACAAGTAATTCTTTAGCTACATATGAAACCTTAAAGGAAAAGCCCAGATTTGTGTTGAATTTCTGATGAATGGTACCACATATTCTGAATATATAGAAATAGCCAACCTACTGGAGGACAGGTTCAGTGAAAACTTCTCTTCCCTGTCCCTGCCACATATACCCCAGAACATTCCTACCACCTGTTCTATATCTAGTCTCTCTAAAGAGCAGGTCGTAACTGCTCTCTCCAGTGCCAAAAACGCAGCCTCTATGGGACCTGATAGCTTTCCAGGCTACGTTCTAAATGGTTTAAAACAGGAGTTATCCATAACATTGAGTATTCTCTTTAACCACAGCTTAAGCACTGGTTTTGTTCCTGCAGAATGAAAAACAGCTACCATCATCCCCCTACACAAAGGGATTGCATTCACCGACCCTGTCAACTATAGACCTGTAAGCCTAACTAGCCTTATCTGCAAGGCCATGGAGAGAACCATCATGGACCTTATCAACAAAGATATAAGAGACCTTCAAACACTTGACCTGGTCCCATTTGCTTTTGTCAAAGGCAGGTTGTGCCTTTTGAACCTGGTGGACTTCTTTGAGAAAGTCACCACAGCTGTGGATGAGGGAAAATCTGTGCTAATGGCATACCTAGACTTAGCCAAGGCATTTGACACAATCCCCTACTCAGGCATCATTGAAAAACTCACCCAGCTGGAGATCAACTCATATATTATCAGGTGGATTGCAAACCGGCTTACTGACAGAACACATACAGTCAAAATAGGAGATTCCACCTCCACAAGCAGACCTATTACCAGTGATGTTCTGGTGCTAGAGCCCTTATTGTTTGGAATGTACTTCTTGGAAATACAGGCAACAACAAAAAGTCTGTGGCTAATAAAGCTTGGTGATGACTGCAAACTGGGTGCAGTCACTGAGTCCCCAAATGATGTCAATATTCTACAAGAAGAGGTTACGCAAACCAGTGATTGGTGACAAAGTCATGTAGTTAAACTCAGTGCAAAAAAATGCATTATCATCCCTTTCGGCAAAGGTGATGTCCCTGCGGATTGCCATATTAATAGCAACACCTTAAGCTCTAAATAAGTGGTGAGAGATTTGGGCACACAGGTTGACAGCAACCTTACCTTTGATCACCATGTTTCCACAATTATTAGGAAGGCCTTCTGCATTGCACACCTCATAAGTAAGGGGCATAGCATCCAAGACAAAAGAGGTTATAACCCCCATGTACTCTTCCCTCATAGGGACAATAATAGAGTACACTGCTCCCTTTGGTATGTACCTTACCAGGCACCTGCAGCAACTAGAAAGACCTCAAAGGTTTCTCATGAATAAAATTGAGGGTCTTCAGCACAAGTCATACATGGACAGACTGAAATCACTTTCACTATACTCTGTATTGTATAGACTACTCAGAGACGACCTGTGCCTTGCATACAGAGCATCCACTGATCCTGCCTTAATGGAAATTCTGCACATTGGTAAGTCAAATGGTAAATGATTCACTTGCTCTACGGACCTTAACCTAGCCTGTGACATCAACAGGACTTGCTGGAGGGACAGATGTGTTTCACAGAGGTTACCTCTCCTCTGGAACAAACTTCCAGTTCAAGTGAAAAAAGCCCCTCGTTAGCCCTATTTAAGTGTAACTTGGATGATTGGATGGGAAACCACAAATTCACCTCAGGGGTTTCACCCGTGTCCTTCTTGGATAGGGGGAAGTCAGTGCTGATTTAGGTAGGCTTGCAATTATTATCTCTAGGCCCAACATGGAACAATGGTTGAACTTGGCTGGGCTTGTAAGGGCCCTAGGGCCATTTGCCTAGTAACCTTCTATGATCCTGTGTGTTAGATGCTCAACTCTCCTGACATAGAGAAATACTGGAGTCATATTTAAAATTCCTTCCTCACAGTGGCTTAGTGAAAGATTTCTGCTTTAGAGCATCAGAGTGTCAGGTTCAGTTCTGACCTTGTTCATTAATGGCTGTGTCAAGCTTTGCATGATTTTCTCATGTTTGTGTGTGTTTCCTATGACTGCTCTGTCTTTGTCCACCTCATAAAACATACTGGTTGTTTGCCATTTTTAAACTGTCTATGTTTCCTTAGTATTTGCCATTATTGGCTGGACTAAATTGCTCATATTTCCAATGTATTTGGAATTACTTTAGTAGCCTGGTTATGGCTAAAAAGTGTCTGCAAAGAGCAGTTTACTTATCTTATTAGCAAATTGATAATTGATTAAAAAAACTTAGCTTGGAAAAGAGAGCTATAAGATGAATACTGTAAAACAAAGGGTGGAAAAGGTTTTCATACAAAAAAAAACTGTATGAAAGCATTCTGACAAATTTATATTCTCCAAGATATAAAGACTATGAAAGGTTTATTATTAGAAGTGATTATCTGTAGAATGATAAAATGTAGAACAGAGAAATAAGTGACCATGTACGACAGAGACCCCACACTACTAGCATAGAGCATGATGGGTTATCACAAGAGCCCTTTGCTTCTGTTCTAGCTGGCTTGCATTTATTGCTACAGAAAGTATTGATACTGAAACCCTTCTCATAACAGGCCCGGACTAGAACTGCTTCTGCTCTGTGTGGTTACAATTTATTTTGGTATATGCTGTAATACTTCAGGGAATGAAAACATTGTAAATCTCCAGATGACATTTTTGTACAATAAGCTGCTGCAGCAAAAATAGGAACCCTGAACAGAGACAACTACATCCTTCTACATACATACATTAGCATTTAATGTGAAGCCATACTTACATTAGGTGCCTCATCTCCTCACCTGTGCATGCAATACCAGGTTACTGCTGCTTTGGTCATTATTAGTGATAGCAGAGCAAGGCATTCTACTCAGAACTGCAGAAACTGACAGCCTACAAAGTAAACTTAGTATACTTTGAAACAAACATGTCACAGAATTTGTAATGGGAATACCAACCCGATGTCAGGATATATTGTAAATGAGTATGATGTTTTGCACTGCGATGATATATGTGAGGCTAGAATTACCACCGTGTTTAGGACTACTACATAATTTGACTGCAGTCTGGGGTTGCTGTGGCTTGGCTACTTACTGACTGCAATGTATAGCTCTGTATCTGTTTTACATGGCATTTCATTTCATACTGGGATTTTGGATCCCTATTGAAAAGTCAGGACTGGGACTGCAGCATCCTAAACACAGAAAAAAAGACTGAAAATACAGGAGAAAAGAATATTGAACATTGCAAACTTGTTTTTTGCAGTTGGCAAGTCCCCTGCATACTCCAATATGGGGTATTTACCCCAACTTTATATTTGAACACCAAAATTGCAATACCTTGGAGAAAAGGGAGTATTTCAAGAAATGGCAGTCTTAGACTTAGTATATATATATAAAGCTGATATTAAGTCTTTCATCGTCCACATTTTGGGGCAAGTCCCAAACTTTTAAATTGTTACCTGGTATTTTTTATAGCTTTCGTTTTAGGTTAATACCAGGGACTCAGCATTTATTGACTTGCACTTGTAGCTAACTCTAATTCTTTTTAAAGAATGTTATGAACGTATTCATAACATATACATCTAGTTACTTAATTTATTTATACTGCTAAAATGAGTCATTCTCTCTAATTCTTCTTCTCTGCCTCCATTTATTTAATGAAATGGCATTCTTACTCAAACTCAAAAACTTAATCAAAACTCCAAAAACTGAAACTAAACCTTCAGCTACATGTTTAGCCTCAAAGGATCTTGGGGTGTTGTTGCTTTTTGCTATTTTAATCTTTAAGGATCTTGGGGTGTCACTGCTTTGTCCTGCGTTAATCTTCTAAGGATCATGGGGTGTCTCTGCTTTTTCCTGTGTTAGTCTTCTAAGGATCTGGGGTGTCTCTGCTTTGTCCTGCGTTAGTCTTCTAAGGATCATGGGGTGTCTCTAATTTGTCCTGCATTAATCTTCTAAGGATCATGGGGTGTCTCTGCTTTGTCCTCCTTTAATATTCTAAGGATCATGGGGTGTCTCTGCTTTCTCCTGTGTTAATCTTCTAAGTTTCAGGGGATGTCACTGTTTTCTCCTGTGTTAAACGTCTAAGGATCTGCGAATGTTGCCACTTTTTTCTGTGTTAATCTTCTAAGCATCTGGTGGTGTTGCTGCTTTCTCCTGTATTAAATGTCTAAGGATCTCGGGGTGTTGTTGCTTTCTCCTTTGTTAATCTTCCATCACTGTTTCCTTCTGAGTGATGCAACAGCTCAATATCAACCCTTTCATGGCTAAACCATCCATTTCTACAGTAATTAATTGGGATTGTCAGTATTATCACTGATTCAAAGTACTTGATACCCAGGTATAGCCAGTATTAGGCAGACAGTATTAATTACTTCTGTTTCATGTAATAATCTTCATTTTTTTCAGAATGCATTTTAACATGTTTGAACCACAGTGGTGGAACTGCCACTATTACGTCCTGAAATACAGGGAGTCATATATTTTTATAGAAAAGTAATATATGAATAAGCAAGTAAAACAGAATAGTTAATAAAAATATAAGAAAAAAGTGTGAATAAAAAACTCATTGAAATGCCATTAGTAAACATCTGGACCTGCATAAGCATGTCCTGTAATGTGGAGGCTATACTGCTAAAAATCCAGTTTCTTGGAATATTAATTTTACTCCAAGGTATGACATTATTGGAGTAGGTATATTATAAAATATACTATATATATATATATATATATATATATATATATATATATATATATATATATTATGCACACACACAAACACAAACACACACACACAGGTCTACTTGAAAAGACTGAAATCCCACATTACAAATTCAACAAGACAGAGATAACATTGCTGAAACCTCACAACAACGAACACTCAGAACACCAACAAGGAACTCCAGAAACATCACCACTTGTCCAACACCACAAAAACCATAGACTGAAGCAAATCTACCCACCCCATGGGGGGACTGCACCCTACCCCCCCAACAAAATATACCAACTCTGAGATCGTACTAAAGTTGGGAAAGGGAAATGCTCACATGGAGGGCAAGTGGTTCTGTCCGTTCATGTAAGGTTTTGGCAATGTCATCTCAGTCTTGTATTCGGTAATGTGAGATTTCAGTCTTTATAGGTAGACCCATATATATATATATATATATATATATATATATATATATTTATACACACACACACACACATATATATTCTGTTAGCAGTTATGCTGCCGAAAATCAGAATGTCGTGCACAAAATGAAAAGTGTGTTGGATAGTAGAACACACTTATGTCAATGCAGTACTGTTCAGCATATATTTCTCAGAAGTACAGGCAAACACAGGAGGACTATGGCTAACCAAGTTCGCCAATGACTGCAAACTGGGAGCCATAATTGACTCCAGCTGACACGGACATCCTTCAAAAAGGCCTTACTGTGACAGACAACTGGTGTCAAAGTCATGGCATCAAGCTAAATGCCAAAAAATGCATAGTCATCCCATTTGGGAAAAACAAAACACCCACGAATTACCACATAGGCGGCAGCCCCCTTAATACAGAAGAGGTAATAAGAGATCTGGGGACCCAGGTAGATAGTAATCTGTCATTTGACAATCATATTGCCAAAGTAGTTAGGAAATCCTTCTGTGTGGCCCATCTAATTACTAAGGGGTTCGCATCTAGAAATAAAGAGGTTATAGTGCCCCTCTACTCATCACTCATCAGACCCATCATAGAGTACAATGCCCCATTTGGGATGTACTTCACAAGACACTTCCAACAGCTGGAAAGACCACAAAAGCACCTCACCAAGAAGATTACTGGCCTCAAACATATGTCCTATGCAGCCCGACTGAAAAAACTCCAGCTGTACTCAGTGGCATATCGCTTACTCAGAGGTGATCTCTGCGTGACAAAGCCATGTCTAACTCAGAATTGATGGACATGCTCCACCTATAGAAATCCAAGTCGCTGCGAGCCACACACTCTAGTGAGCTAAACCTCACCACAACAATAAATATAACATGCTGGAGGGATAGATTCCTGTCACAGGGACTCCCCATGCTTTGGAACAAAATTCCTAACTACATTAGGCAGAGCTCCTCACTAACACTCTTCAAGAGAAGCCTTGATGAGTGGATGGGTAGCAGAAAATACACCCCTGGGATCACTTCATTGGCTCTGCTTGACAGAGGCGCAGTTAATTAATCAATGGGGCGGCGAAAGCCGACACACTCTGGCTAAGCTTATAAATGCCCTCGGGTGGATAGCCTTGTACCTACCTATGAACCTATAAGTGTGTTTGACTATATGTATAGAGATTGCGGTACAGTGGGGATTGGAAATTCATCCATATCCCCTCTGTAGTGTGATCTCAGAGTTGGAAAATATTAGTAGCAGTGGGTGTGGGGTGTGCAGCTCCTATGCAGCTATCATGTGACATTTTCAGCAACAATGTTGACTCAAATGTGTCGATCATTTGGGACGACATTGTGTACATTTGAAAAGTTTGGTTTCAATTTAACTTTTCATTATTTCGAACAGCAAATGTAAACCTATATATATATATACGTACATATATATATACGTACATATATATATATATATATATATATATATATATATATATATATATATATATATATATATATATATACATATATATATACGCATATATATATATATATATATATATATATATATATACACACACACACATTTGCGTGTATGTGTGGGTGTGTGTGTGTGTGTGTGTGTGTGTGAGTATGTGTATATAGATATATATATATATATATATATATATATATATACACACACAGACACACAGACATTCTGGGGGTGGGAGACTTGCTCCCCACATTAGAGAGGTGCAGGAGACTTGCCTTCTGACAAAAAAAAAGTTTAAAGGAGTGGAGCTATGTTCAATATTTGTTTTTCTCCTGGATTTTTTGGTGTTTTTTCTCAACATGTTGGGACTTGACATTTTGATTCCCATCATTTAAGTAGGGAACCTCTCTCATTAATCATTTGGAATATTAGGATCAGTATGAGCCAGTCCCATAACATAGCTCTTGAATTGCTGAAAATTTGGGCTTATATACAAAGTCCAATTTCTGAAAATATTCCCTTTTTTCCAAGTTATGGAGATCTCAGAGTTGGTATAAGTTGGGGGGGGGGGATTGCCCCCCATCATGGAGTTCTTGCCCCCTGCAAAAAATGAAATTTAAAGGACAAATGTAATGTTCAGTATTCACTCTTCTCCTGGATGTTTGATCTTTTTTCAACATGTTGGATCTCTGCATTTCGAGTCCTGACATTTCAGTAGGCAGCCAGTTCTGCCAAAAGAAAATGCTCAAAGTTCAAAGAATCACAGTAGTGCTACAGCCAAGACTAAAGTGGGACTACAGGTAGAATAAACTAGTTCCAAATGTCATGATAATAAATAAAAGTGATTCTGGAGATGAGCACAAATGCTTCAGTTTTGTTTAGTGTTGATGCCTTTCTGGTATCCCAAAACCCAATTCTCCTAGGAAAAGTTAGGTATAAGGCCTGTTAATTGATGTAAAAAAAGAAGTTTACTGTTACCACTGGAGAATGAGAGGACACCCCCAAAACTCATGCTTCTAGGTCCCAATTTGATAGCAAATGTATCAGCTTTTGTCTGAAGAGTTGCTGAATTATTTTCTGTGAAAGAAATTAGACAAATCCTATAAAACAAATTCAGCAATATGGCATAATCCCATGGTAACTAAAATATGGTGATATGTTACCCAGATATTGAGAAGTTATGCATTGTTCTCAAAATGAAAAAGCTGAAATTCAGCAGAATAACAATAAGGTGACATATTTCTTTTTCTAAAAATCAATACACTGAAATTCAGCAGAACAACAATAGTAAATAATAAATCAATATTAATCCGTCTCATCCCCCTTCACTGCTAGATCATAGAATGAAAGGCAACCTTTGCTTTCCATTGCACTCTGCAGAGCTGGACTTGCTTTAGTTTTACCTGTTGATTACACAGAGGGGAATTCCAGGTTCATCCTGACCTCTTTTTACTTTATCAGCAATTTAATCTTTAACTGAAAGAAAGTAAAAGCAATTTCTTGCCCCTCCTAGACAAGTCTGTCAAGGTACTTGTTCTAGTTTTACATGTCAGCTGCAGAGAGGGAATCCCTGGTTGGTCTTGACACACCCTTTTACTTTACCAGCAATTTAATGTTTATCTGAAAGAAAGTGAAAACAATTTCTCATTGCTCCTGGGCATGTCTGTCAAGGCATGCCTTCCCATGTTAAAATGTATTACTGAAACACTATTCCATGTGTTAAAAAAAGGAAGTAAAGACTCAAAGCTTCGTTAACCCTTATCGTGGCAGAGTGCAGTTTAATGGCTCATCTTCCTAACCCAGGGAATGAGGTTACATTTACTCAAGTCTCATCAGCTTGTTTAATAAGAAGCTCAACGTGGACACTTGTTTCTGGTCTTGAAGGTGAACATCTATAGCTTTAACAATTAAGGCAGCTTAGTTTTTTTGCCCTTTTTTGTCTAACCACTACTGTCCTTTGGCTATTTGACTTCTATATTCCCTGCATCCACCATGTATTCATAGACTGATGTCCTGCTTCACTCTCCTACCATCCCAATTTCCCAGCCAACCCCAGGCTCTCCAATTTATACATCGCTGTCTCTACCCTTTTTCCACCCACTTCTGGCCACCCATTAAAGGTACTTACAACTTCGCTAAACCTACATCCCACTTCCTCAACCACCTTATTTCTATATTCCCACCCTAAACTTCCACATGAAATCCACTTAAAATCAGCACATCATTCTTGACCCCTTCATCTTGCAAGATACAGTCTCTGGTCCTGTCCTATCATTATAGACTCCTGCCATTTACAGAACTCCTTTTTACATGTATCTGCCACAGTGCTTCTTCACCTAACCATCATACTCCTCCTTCCTTTAATCCACTACACTATCAGTATCCCCATTGGTTCTCCCATCCCTCACCCTACCCTTCACTAGCCTACCGTAAAGCCTCAAAGTCACTGACTTGAAGCACAAGACTCGCCTCACTCATACCTCTCAACCTGCAGACCCAGAAAATAGGAACAAGGGAGACAAATCAAAAGGGAAGAAAAACAACTCAAAAGACACCTCCATCAAAAATCTAACTGCAGGTGCTTTTCCTTTGGACACATCACCTAACTTCTTCCTCACCTGCAACACTTCTACCCACTGTCTCACCTGTTGCTTCCCTCTCATATTTTGCTACCAAAATTATTTTACATTTGTTTTTCTCCACTCAGTTAATATTTACATAGTTTCAATTGCCAGTGGAATTTTCTTATTTCTGTGTTTCTGTGATTACTTCATGTTTGTCAATTTGTTCTATTTTTTTGTGAATTTGTTCACCTGGGTTGTACCTGCAAATGATCAGTGTACTACCCCGATAAACAAACTACATAAAATAAAATAAATAAAATAAGCTTTATAATCACAAATCCTTAACAATAATTTGGATATGTGACATAATCTTCGCTGCAAACATTTTACATCACAAACCATATTGACAAAATTTTTGTTGCAAACATTATACATCACATATAATCTATCCAATCATTGTCAGTCAAACATTACATAGCTCATTCAAATCCTGCCTACTTAAGGTCAAAAAAAGAAGAAACAAATATAAACTTCATTTAAAATGCGACTCCAATTAATTGTAACCAAACTGAAATGAGCTAATTAAAGTATAGCTTTGTTTGTGATCTGTTTTTTTTTACCACAGGTATATATAAGATATAGCCATTAAGTCTAAATAGGCACATGGCATTATACCTCATCTACCACTGGGTTTTTACATAATAGCAGTTTATTAGTATAATAATCACCCCTGAGATGTCTTCTCACAAGCTGCAAAATCTGAAAGCTAATTTTATTTACGTATGTACTTCTCTTTATTATTATTAGTCTGTAAGCTAGACAAGTGATCCTTCACATTCATGAACCATGCCATAAAGCAAAGACTTTGAGTCCCAGTGGACAGATGAAAAGTCAGCAGGCAAGGGAGAGTAGTAGTGCTGGAAGTGAATGTATCCTCAAGTCTTGGCAAGGACCTTCATGAGGTGGACCCTGTTTTTCACAAAATCTCACCAAGGTGACACTGATATATAGACTATATTTATATATATCATGGGCAGAAGTAGGGCAAAAATTAAAAAGGATAGCTTGGTGCACAAGACCCAGGATAAAAAAATTCTCCAATCCTGGAAGGCACACAGGTGCCAGGACTGGAAAAAATGACAGTGTAGAATATTTGAAAAGAAATACAAACAAAAGAATCCAGACATGGAAAACATTACAATACAAAAAGTAAGAAGACAAAGAGGAAAAGTAGAAAATTAGATTAATAATGGAAAAGCTAAACAAATAGAAACTGAGGTTTTGGAGTGCCTCCAAAGTGAAGGATTCAGTGTAGAAAATCTAATTCAGAAAGCACCACAACAGGATAGAGCAATGGACCTCCAAATTAAGGGGTAACCCATGGAATAGGAAGCAATTGGTCAGGTACCATATGAAGATATTTTGGAGCCTTCCACAGGAAACTAGTACAAACATTCACTTGAAGCTGGACAGCAAGGGAGTAAACAGGAAACAGATGCAGTTAATGTTGAGGAGTGATAGGCTACTGTATTCCCATATGAAAGAGCAACAGATTGTGCAGGATGAAATTGAAGAGAATGTGCCACAGGAAGATGCAATATAACTTTCTATAAAATGCCTGCAGGAAAAGAAAAACAAAAAGCATGCCCTCAGTTTAGAAGAAAACGAACTAAGAGAAGAGTTGCTTGAATTAATAAAGATAGATAAACATTAAGATCGATAAAAGAAATAGACTGCATAAGGTCAATAAAACCCGAAAAGTCAGAAGTTTGATAAAACAAATGAAGACAGTAATTAGGACTATCCATAGAGAACCATGCGATACAACAGAAGTAAACAGGTTATATAACTGTGCATCTAAATTAATAACTGCTAAAGTTCTACCACAAGAACACAGGATAGTAAGGGAGAGAAAGGGGAGAAATCGAATACCATCATGGAAGTATTGAATAGAGAAAACTATAAAGCTACTAAGACAAGCAATGTTGCTGTTAGAATAGTATAGAAGAGGGAACAGAGCAACAAAAATACTTAAAAAGATGTGATAAAAGAATGTGCAGTATTAGAACAGATCAGGCTCTATCGTGCAATATTGCAAATAACAAACTAAAAATCTCAGCACAGGTGGAAAAACTTAGAAGATATGCAGATAAACATAAATGAAAAGAATAAAATAATTTATTGATGACCCAAAAATATTATAGAGAATTGGGAAACAAGGTAAAAGGAATTGAAAGAACACCAAAAAAAAGAAGAAATAGATACATTTTGGAGAAGTATTTATGAAGATCCTGTGGAACATAAAGATGCTAAATGGATAGAAAAATTAAAAGAAAGAATAAGAAGTTTAAAGGTATATGAAATGTGATGAAGTAACAGAGAGATTGAAACAAAGTTAAGAAAAGCCTCTAATTGTAAAACCCCAGGCCCAGATGCAGTACCTAACTTCTGGTTGAAAGTATTAACATCTTTGCACAAAGTTTAGCTATGACTAAGAACTATTTATATGCACACTCCAAAAAGGTACCAACCTGGCTAACAACAGGAAAAACAATGCTTCTACTTAAGAGTGAACCTGCAAGATACCCTAAAAATTATCAACCAATAACTTGCCTTCAGACGACGTATAAAGTATATACTGGAATTGATGGCGACAGAGTCTATAGTCATTTAGAAGAAAACCCAATTATGGCAGTAGAATAAAAGGGCAATAAAAGAAAGTCATATGGAACAAAGGATCATTTGTTGTTAACTAAAGTCATAGTGGAGAACTGTAAAATGGTGAAGAATCTAAGTATGGCATGGATAGACTACAAAAAAGCAGTTGATAGTATCCTACATTCATGGATAAAACAGTGCTTAAAATATATAAAATACACCCTATATTGATAGAGTACATTACAGTGAACACGAAACAGTGGCAGACCACTTTGCAATTAAGCCATGATAAAGGACAAATTACTATTCCAGGGATAAACTGCTATTCTGTTTTGCCCGTAACCCATTAAGCTGTCTACTTAACAGCTTAGGCCATGGCTGTAATTTGGCTCCTAGAAAACAACAAGGTGTAAAGACTCATCTTCTCTCTGTTGATGATTTAAAACTATATAGCTCATCACATGAGGACCTGAACGTACAACTGAAAGTTGTCAAAACTTTTTCAGATAATATAAGAATGTCATTTGGTCTTGATAAATGTGCAAAAGCAACCTTTAAACCAGGAAGACTGCAGCACTGTAGGTTTTGTAAAACCGAATTGGAAACAGTCACACACCTCATTAGTGGTTGTGACATACTAATGGTAGAAGGACTGTATACTGAAATGCATAATAATGTGACAAGACTGTTGCACCAGGGATTGTGCAAAGATTATGGTAGTGATGTGGGTGAAAAACACTGGACACATGAGCCACAAAGCATCATAGAAAATGATAAAGTCTGCATCGCATGGGATCAGCCATTGCCAACAGTTCAAAAGATAGATGCTAGAAAACCAGATATAGTGGTTCATGAAAAGAAGATAAAAGTAGCATTGATCATTGAAATTGCCACACCCAGTTTCTTGTGTACAGAGAGACACAAAGTCATAAAAAATCAAGGTTTGCAGGCAGAAATTAGATCAATGTGGAAGAAAGATACTCAGACAGATCCAATAGTAGTCAGAGCAATGGGTCTTATAAAAAGAATCTACAATCCTATTTAGATATGTTACCAATACATGTAACCCAGTACGAATTGCAGAAGGAGTCATTACTGGGCACATTGTGGGTGCTGCAAAGAGCACTTCTGGCCTACAACAAAGATTGAAACAATACTAATTTCATGAACTTTAATTGTACTTTGACTTAGGAATGAAGTCCATTCCTGTTGTGGTATTAGAAACCCAAAAGACTTGGAGAAATTAAAAACCAAAGGCAAATACATACATAGTACATTCAGAGCTAAGTACAATACAATACAGGTTATAAGCAGCAGTGGATATACATGTAGTGTGGAATAATGCAGTATGATACTATGACAGCTGCAGTAACATAAGATGAAGTGAAACATGTTCAGTACTAACACTATGACTGGCAGCTGCAATAACGTACGATGAAGTGAAACACGTTCAGTACTAACACTATGACTGGCAGCTGCAATAACGTACGATGAAGTGAAATACATTCAGTACTAACACTATGACTGACAGCTGCAATAACGTACGATGAAGTGAAGTGAAACATGTTCAGTACTAACACTATGACTGACAGCTGCAATAACGTAAGATGAAGTGAAGTGAAACACGTTCAGTACTAACACTATGACTGGCAGCTGCAATAACGTACGATGAAGAGAAACATGTTCAGTACTAACACTATGACTGGCAGCTGCAATAAAGTACGATGAAGTGAAACACATTCAGTACTAACACTATGACTGGCAGCTGCAATAACGTAAGATGAAGTGAAGTGAAACACATTCAGTACTAACACTATGACTGGCAGCTGCAATAACGTAAGATGAAGTGAAGTGAAACATGTTCAGTACTAACACTATGACTGGCAGCTGCAATAACGTAAGATGAAGTGAAGTGAAACACGTTCAGTACTAATACTATGACTGACAGCTGCAATAACGTACGATGAAGTGAAGTGAAACACGTTCAGTACTAACACTATGACTGGCAGCTGCAATAACCTAAGATGAAGTGAAGTGAAACACGTTCAGTACTAACACTATGACTGACAGCTGCAATAACGTATGATGAAGTGGAGTGAAACACGTTCAGTACTAACACTATGACTGACAGCTGCAATAACGTAAGATGAAGTGAAGTGAAACACGTTCAGTACTAACACTATGACTGGCAGCTGCAATAACGTAAGATGAAGTGAAGTGAAACACGGTCAGTACTAACACTATGACTGACAGCTGCAATAACGTACGATGAAGTGAAGTGAAACACATTCAGTACTAACACTATGACTGGCAGCTGCAATAACGTAAGATGAAGTGAAGTGAAACATGGTCAGTACTAACACTATGACTGACAGCTGCAATAACGTAAGATGAAGTGAAGTGAAACACGGTCAGTACTAATATAGTAACGTATACAATGAATACTTACTGTATGCATAATATACACACGAAAACAATCACAAGCACACATTGTACTGAAGCACTAGGATGTTGAGTAGTGGGTAAATAGTCAGAAAACAGGGGACATAGAGGGTTAGCCAGTGTCAGTAAAGATGGAGATGAAGCTATTTAGAAAATAATAGGAAGCTTGTTCTTTTCCTAAGCATTCTCACTTAGGAAGTAATCTTGGAAAAGGGTTTTCTCCAACGGAAAGAAAGTAGAGGGGTTAAGTAAGCAATTTTGGGGAGTAGGCAGCTTACATTGCAATGGTGGGCATATAAAACTTTTTAGATAAGTTGTTAATTTCATGTTTAATATTCTATTGATGTTTTACAAATTCTTTGGCATCATGTTGGGTAATGAACATTCTCTTTAACCTGCGAAAAGCATTTTGCACTCACAAATCCATATTTCTGCATTTTTATAATTAACATGTTAAATGTTCAAAACACAAAACATGTCAACCACTCTAACACCTGAAAACAAATGGCCAAAACCCATTTTTTTGTAAAAGGAAACACATTTTTCTAAATACGGGGGTTGTTAATTTTTTTTTAAGTAGCATGCATGGTTACAGTTAGTGGCTGGGGTGGGGTTAGGCTTAGCATGTATTACTAAAGCAGGCGGGGGGGGGCATATTCATATTATTTAGTGTATAAACTTTTCTCTTCAAATGCATTTTTTTAATATTGTACATAAGATATGTAAATCTCTGTTTTCTTATTATGCGAACTATAATATTTCTAAAACAATTACTACTTTATGTAGTACATGTAAATTCATTATGGTGCTTTTTCCCCCTGGCCTTCTCTTTGTTATTTTTTATTTAGCCCAGTCAAACTTTCCCTATCAACAAAGAGAAATAATTACATAAAGAAATGTGTTTCCATTCTACCAGTTCCCTCAGTGCATAGGCTGATAATCAATCACAGGATATTTGTTTCATTGTTAATGCAACTGAACTAATCCGACTTATCCATTTTAATGAAGTCCAGCTTCAGTGCAAGCAGACATTTGCTGTTGACAGGTAATTGTTTATATGTATGCCACCAATTGGCAAAAAGTCAGTTCCCCTCTTAATTGAATTGTATTTCATTGTTAGCTGTTTATAATCAGATATACCACCCCCATTGCTCCTGGGTTGTATTTGTAATGAACCTAGCTGAAATTTGAAGAACTGTACTGCAGTTTCTTATTATTATGGTCATGTAATATGCATTTAGGGTGTTTGCCAAGCCCTAATTTAGAGACAAATCATGGCAAATCACATTGGATTACAAAAGAAACATAGTAAGTGAAGAACAGCTGCCCCACTATTTTTATTTACCTATTGCATTTTGATTGCTTTGATTTGAGGCTGCAGAGAAGTAATCACTTTTTATGTGAGAACTGCAATACATCCTTAAGTTTGAGACAATACATTTTTGTGGAATGCAAAATAAACTACCATCCAGGGTCCTAAAGTTAAGAGTAAAACTAAAATGAGCACTTAAGAAAAAGATGGAAAAGCAACCCCATTATACAAAGTTAAGTACTTTTATTCATTAGTAAAATGTGAACTTCATAAGAACTATGGACAATATACCAAAGTACCAAAAATAATAATAATTAGAATTATGTGTTATAAATCTTTTAGTAGCATTGTTAGTTTCATTTTGTATCTACTCATGACTTTAAATAGCTTTTAATATTTAACTTTAGCAGATTCATTGTGTCCAAGTCTTATATCAGCATTTAGAAAACCTGCATTTGCAGTTCCTTCATCTCCAATAAACTATTTAAATTGCCAACCCTACCATAATCTATATTATCCAAGACATTAAATAAAAAAAAAAAAAATTGTCCAGATTTCCAAAGTATTATTTGTTTGTTTTGCATTTTAGTGCAAAACAGTTACCAAACCACTTAGATAATGTTATTACAAAAGTGAGCAATGCTTCCCATTCTACAGTTCCATAAAATCTTCTAGAAGAAGAGAAACTACCTGGCTAATAGTAAAGCCAGAAAGAAAAATAAACAAACAAACAGCTCTCTGGGTCTATATGGTCTTTATGATACAGCAAGCTGTCTGTTCAAAAAGCTTAAAAACTATAGGTAACCAGGATCAAAGTGTGCTTTTCCTTTTTTAAATGTTTGTAGTATATTTCACTCGACTATTAAATCACCAATTATAAATATCACTTGACGAAGTGGAGAATTCCTTGAGCTCTTAAAATGTGTCATTGTCTCATATTAATCCATAAGTAGGTTACAAAAAAGAAACTGAGCACTGACTACAGCAAGACTAAACTTATACCCTTAAGAACTGATGAAAACATCTAAAAATGATAAATTAAAAGCTATACTCTACTCACACTTCTAATTAGAATAAGCCTTATTATTTTATGTCTACATTAACATGAGACAAAAGAAACTATCTGCCTTGCCTACTAGCTCTTGTAGTATTTTATATCTGCACACCCCAAAACCTAGTACTTCCCTAGCTAAAGGAGAATTACAAAGTGGCCATTCCATATCAGTTCTGACAACTCTGTCCAATACCTCTTATCATGATCTGCAGATTGTATAGGTAACTCACTCAGAACTGAATACCACAGCTGTACTCTAGCAACATTCGGGGAGGTTTACTTCATGAAGTGTGTCACTTTCACCCTTTGCACCCTTATTACAAACCGGAAAAGACTGTGAAGTGACCATTCCTTGCTGGCAATCTTGTAATTTCAAACTGGATCCCCTGGCTCTTCTGCAGCACCATACTTTCACCAATTGCACCCTAAACTTTTCCTATTACTGTCTAAGACCCCAAGCTGCAGAACACCAGCAGCACAGTGAGTTGTGCATACTTTGTTAGCATGTGTAGTCAAATCTTTGCAATAAGGTGGCCACCTTTAAAACAAAGTTCAATGAAAATACAGTCGAAGCATCACAAAAGATTTCCACAAGCAGGGTCTTGTTACCTGCCCTCTCCTGTTATCATTGTCTAAAGATATATTCGCTGAGTTTACTAATTTTGCTGAGACTGCCCATAAACTGCAAATTATAACATTTACTAGTGATGGATTTTGTTCTGGAAAGCTTGCACCATATAAATATTTTTGTAATGACACTCAGTTTTTTTTTTTTTTTTTTTGCTGATGATGGTCCTGTTGTGTTTAATTGGCGTTCACCAGCATCCACTTCTGTTTTACTTCTCAGTGTATACTTATATATTTCTAGTACTTCTCCTTATTTTATTCAGAATCTGTCTACTAAAAATCCTCAAGTTTCAGTCCACTTCCTGTTCAACATATACATAAACAAGTTATTGACACAGTAATTATTTCATATATTTTTATTTGTAGTCTAAAATATTCGTATGATGATTAACAACTTGTTTTTCTTGCATTTAGAGAGACAGCAGGTACTTATATTATTAGACTTATGAACAGCACTAGAGAGATGCTTAATGCAGCTCTTAAAATGACAGAAACATAGCAGTTGTGTATAGGTTGGCTTAGCTAATAGGGGCTCATAGTTTACCATAACGATAGATTTGGTCAGACCAGCAGGTTGGTTCTACAAATGGGCTTGTGCTGTTCACATAATGTGGAAGTTGAGACCTAGATAACTGCAAGTTTAAAAAAATGCTGCAAATTCAAATAGCCTACAAGTGCGAAGATCCCTGCACTGGAAATATTGCCAGTGATTCATGCATGAGCATTACGTGGGTGTGCAGTTCTACCATTTGTAAGTCTGCAATGTGGCGTGGCTCACAGCTCAGAAGACAATGCATTGCACATTATTTTTAAATCCTTGATCCTCTGAATAACCACAGACTAGTGCTTTGCTATGTGCTGTCTGACTACGAATCCTAACTGTCTTCTTTCTGGTGGATACTACCTGTTTTCCTTCTTGTAAAATTGCCAGTTATCATTTTGAAATATGATTATTTAACAGTCTAAATGACTACATATTTTTGATATTAATTGTTAGATACTTTGCTTCACATCCACTAAGGAAGATATGATCTTATGCTGTGGTCATGCTGTGTTTTTTTCCGTTGTCCTACTGACTGTGAACACATTTGTTGTTTTATAGAACTGCGTGTTATGTGAAACTGTTAAGTGAGCATGTGCTATTCCACATGGCTCAAACTGTGTCTGAATAAAGCCCCTTGGGACCTGAACACCTGCTTGGTTATCAAACAAACAAATAAATGAATGTTCTCTTTACTGGCTTGAATGGTGATTAATGAGCAGGAGAGAAGTTGATCTGCCTTGTGACCTCACTTATCTTCACTTATCTGATTAGCTACAAGTGTTATGTATTGCTGGAGGCTGGAAAAGTATAATCAGCTAAACTGACCTTTAAAGTATAAATGAGGCCTTTTTATGTGCTGTGAGTTGTGTCTTTGGATGTGACTCTATGACACACTGGTAACACATTTAACTGCTTATGACTACATCTGTGATCTCCTATGAAGAGAATTTTAATATTAAAAAAGCACTTTTAAATTGCTCAACATTTTAGAGGATTTTAAAAATTTATAACAAAGGATGCGAGTGTAGCCAGAAATTTCATATCAGATCACGAAGCGCCCACACTCCTACCCCTTCCTTTGAAACCCCTTCCCACTTTGGCCTGTGGTACACATCATTAAAGTCTTTCAGACATACAACAACCACACTAAAATGCACAACCTTTTTTCCTTAGAGGAAGGTAGATGTTGTTATTTTACCTTATGGTTTCATGGTAGTGACAAGTTAAGTAGCAGCTGAAAGACAAGGCCGGTAAACAAGCGGCAGTGCATATCTGCAGTGAACCAAATGTAGGGCAGTACCGAAATGTTTCACATTGAAATCAATATGTATCATGTGCTCAGGGGATGAGTAGAAGAAGAATGCTGACATGTGACATGGCAGGACTAGAGTCCTGCCTCCAAGGTGTCTAACAGTTCAACTAGGTTAACAGCTCAACAGTGGACAATGACATCGGGACATAGTCTGTGATTTTAGAGGTCAGGGAGCACCTGCATTTTGAACCTATGAGAATGTGAAGATACAGAGAGGTTGAAGAAGCTATATGGTTTAGAACTCATGTAGATGTTTTAGCTTCCACTTATGGCATTCCTAATGTTCTGTGTTTTCCCAGCCTCCTTATTCTGTTTTCCAGTCACACTGCGACTGTTCTATTGACCTACATATCACAATTTCCTTGGCAGTACATTAGGGTTACCACCTTTTCAAATTGCCAAAGTGGGACATTTTTATGAAAAGATGAGATTTTGCAGGATGTACTATACCTACAATCAGTGCTAAGGATTGAACTTTACATTTATGTCAAAATTAAGATCACTCTTGTAGAATTTGAGTAGTTTCTTTTGTTTCATATAATATTAATGTGTTTCATATACAGAATAATTGTTTCACACAACTGTTAGAGGAAAGTTAGGAAATATATTTTTTTGTAAACTTTCAGGGCATTTGCCATATTTAATTTTTTATTTTGTTTATCAGGACACAGCTGCTCAAATAATGACTGCCTTGTATAAAGATGGACGGGTACAAACCTAGTTGTAATATTTCACAGCATCTACTGCAAAATAATCTTCTTATGCTGGTTTTAAACTAGTCCCCTCTGGCTGGAGTCGGTGGGTCAGCAGCATGCCTTACTGTTCATGCCACACGTTCTATATCTACCCATACTGCACAGGGAATACTTAAGACATCACTATTTTTATTTCACCAATAGCTCTCAGTGACATTAGAATTAGGGGCAAATGCTTAAAATCAGGGACAGTTTTCCTATATTCTTTTTAATCCACTTAGAAAGTTGTTTATTAAACAATAGAACTTACATAAATATTACCCTTTGCATTAGAATGAATTTTCTGCAGCATAAGTCAAAAACTCTAGTACTTGGCATTATGTAATATCTGAAAATCACACCTTTTATGAGGGCCAGAGTAAAAATATGAAGCAAAATCAGAAATGTTTTGCAAATTCAGTGTCAGTTTTGAGGTATCCTTTTCAGTTACTCTGTGTACATTTTAAGTCTTTTGTCTAATCATAGTCCGTCATCTTCATTAATGCTACTATTTTGGAATGTCTCTGCTGTGCACTTTCTAATGGTCTTATATATCTCATTGTTTCTTTAATTATCTCCTTTATTAAACACGTCAGAGTACTCTAGATGTAGCTTATTAGTGCCCATACGAGGACCGACAATATCAACCCCTAAGTTTCCTTCTAAGAGGTGCATCCCAGGATCCTTTGGGCCTTTGTCTCTACCCTCTTGTATCACATCTTTCATCCCAGATTTGATTCTAAAACCCAGGATACATTTTCTCCAAAACAATATTGAAGGTCACCTCCTCTGACATTTTCTCAACAACTATCTTGAAGGTCACCTCCTCTGTAATATTCATTTCATCCCTAATTTCACAAATGTGCAACCTTGCATTTGCCACACTGTAGTGACTGCCACTGTTTGCCCACTTCACAAAAGACAGCAGGGCTTTTTAGATGCCAAATAATTGACAATCCATAACTACATTGCTGCTGCTGCTGACAGTAAATGAGCTGATCTTGCTATTTAATCCCAGCATGATGCACACAAATATGTTAAACAGCAGAAGCCTTTGCAAGTCATGTGGTAGCCTGCTTTCTGTTGTGCTTTGATGGACAATCATCCTTCATCTGTGTAGCTCTTACTACATTATATCAGTCATCCATTTTCCTACTGACTATACTCTTTGTGGCCCCTGTGACGATTGGGGAGAGATGGGCGAAGGCTGCCAGCCTAGTCAAATAGAATTTGATACATAATTCTATCAACTGTATAAATACATGTAAAATACAGGCTTGTGTTTTTAAAATGTAAGAAAACACTGTAAAATGTGGACTTCAAGATTGTTACAACATTGCCATCTGCTGTAAGGAAAACCAAGCCAAGTATTTCAAATGTGTCTTTTTAAGTTGAAAAAATTTTATGAATCTCTTTAATGTTTTACAATTCGGCTCCAGTGCGGCTGGATCAAGGTTTCAGGCCCATTGTTTTAATGCTAAAGTTTATGACCAGAATTTAGACGTGGAAGGTGCTTCATTGCTATAGTTTCTGTTCTGCCTTGTATTGTTGTAAGTTCTGAGCAGGTGTTAGCTTGCTAAATAGTGCAGTTTGGGGCCTGAGAACTCAGATCAGGTGTTAAGATGCTGCAATATGAATACTGGGAAAACCTAAGTGTCAAAAATGATGAAATTTAGAAGGGCCTTAGAGACATGTTTGTTAGTAATGTTTAAATATTCTTTCTCACAAGAGACTGAGAGCATTTTGATCTGGACATCTAGATTATCAGCACTCTGCCTTATGCTCACATGTAAGTTTTAGCACTGTAATTTCTTGTAGGACTAATTAAAGCTAGTAAAGATTAATTAGATATTTTGTTTGAAATCAGACCTGTCCTACTGTATTATTTTAAGTTTCTGTGTGATCTCTGAACTCTTAGATATCTCTGTGGTGTAGTAGTTTTGTCTTGTGTTTTAATTATTTATTATTAAAAATTTTTAAAACCTTCTACCTGTGGCTGATTTGTGTAGAGATAAGCTCTAGAGAACATTGCATATTTATAGAGGTTATTATAATAGGCCACTCTAAAGTAAGCCTTGACTGTTAGTCAAACTACCATTGGATAATAATATTGCAGTTATAATTGGACATCCTTTTAAGGGCCTTTTAGTAGCTATTATTAACTGGGTGGTGGCAGTAATTACTACCATATACTCTGGTAAAGGGGCACAGTTGGAGAATCTGTGTCAGCCTTTCCCAGGAGTGTCTGTAAGTTGTACAAATACTTATCTCAAAGTGTGTGTGTGTGCGTGTGTGTGTGTGTGTGTGTGTGTGTGTGTGTGTGTGTGTGTGTGTGTGTGTGTGTGTGTGTGTGTGTGTGGTTTACTATTAAAATGTCGAACGGCACTACATCGACTGTACTATAGTCGAACACGGAAGTTCAAAAATAGTAATGTCGACGTCAAAAAAACAATCTAGGAATGGTTTTAACATGGGTCGAGGTAGGTGTTCAGTATTATTCAGAACTACAAACATCTCCCCTACCTTGACCCATGTTAAAACACAGTCCTAGATTGTTTTTTTGTCGTCGACATTGCTATTTTCGAACTTCCGTGTTCGACTATAGTACAGTCGATATAGTGCCGTTCAACATTTCAATAGTAAACCGTGTGTGTGTGTGTGTGTGTGTGTGTGTGTGTGTGTGTGTGTGTGTGTTGTGCCAGCTACTTGGCAGGGACATGAAGCACTGGTTGGACAGAGAGGGTACTGGAGGTTTTAGCTTGCCCATTTAGGCTGAGACCTGGACCCTATAGCTGTGCCAGTGGGGAGTCTTATTAGGGACCTGGTGAGTAAGGGAGCAACCAGCCTCAGACTGACT
This sequence comes from Protopterus annectens, assembly GCF_019279795.1. Taxonomy (NCBI): domain Eukaryota; kingdom Metazoa; phylum Chordata; order Ceratodontiformes; family Protopteridae; genus Protopterus; species Protopterus annectens. The sequence goes on along the minus strand of NC_056750.1, from coordinate 355,604,025 downwards.
GTGATCTCTGTGTGCACTTAAGGGAAATTGTACTTTACTGTGTGTATTAGTTATCCTTTTCTCTTCTAGGTGACGACCTCCCTGGTGTTAGTGGTGAGGATTGAGGCTCCTTGATTGCTGCACCAGGGAACAGTCGTCACAGTCCCATCTTGCTACCCTTTACTTTCCCATTAGTCATTCTGTTAAAGACCCTATCACATCAATTGAGGTTTACGTACCTTACATGGAAATTAGATATCATTACAAATGCAATTCACTTATTGTGTTCATAACTGAGTTTTGACTTAGTAGTAATGTTATCACTGTTCCCTGTTCTATCACTCTTATCATAAACCAAAGCAAGATTAAGTATATAATACTCTCTAAAAAACCCACATCAATAATTCCCAGATATACTAAAATCCTTCTAGGAGGAGCCATTCACCCTAATCCTGGCCCCACATATCACAATGAACAGCTATACAGCTGTCTTCCACACACTACTCTAAATCTAAATTGGTCAACCCCCAGCCTCTGTAATTTAACTTTTGCTGCCATAAATGTTAGAAGCATAAGAAATAAAACTGATGAACTACATGCCTGGATCACCTAACATAGGCCTGATATTCTTGCTGTAACTGAAACTTGACATAAAACCATCATTATCGACTCTGAAATGATACCGCCTAACTATAATATCATCAGTAATGACATTATAAACAGGAAAGCTGGTGGTATTGCTTTAATATTCCCCAACAACAACCACATTTCCCTTTACCACAAACCAATACCAACTAATTTCAGCAGAGCTTACTATAACTTTCATGAAATTAAACAATTGGAAACAAATATGTATTAATGTTCTTTACATCTCTCCTGGAAACAATACAGCTGTACCGAATGATATTGTACAATGGGTATCCATAAAAATTCCACAAGAAAAACTAATACTAGGTGATCTGACTGTCAGTTGGTTTGACATAAGCTTTAACTTCCCTACATCTAGTGTGAACTTATTTGGTTTCACACAACTAATTAATTGTCCCACACATTATAGCAGGACATCAGTATCAGACCCTTGCAAATACCCCACCTTTTGTACAATGTCTGACTGTCTCAGCGATCATCCCCAGTCTATACATAATTTATTTCTTATCCTCTATCTATCTATCCTTATTCCATCTGCTCAACACACTCTTCTCACTTGTGAGTATGTTTCCCTCATCCTTTATCACCCTTACCTGCTGCACATCTTTACTAGCACGGTCCCTCTGTCTAGCCAATCGGTACAGGGCCTTTTCTCCCTCCTTAGTGCCCAACCTTTTATACAACTCTTAATATGCCTTATCCTTAGCCTTCGCCACCTCTCTCTTTGCCATGCACCTCGTCTCCTTATACTCTTGTCTACTTTCTTCATCTCTCTGACAATCCCACTTCTTCTTCACCAACCTCTTTCTCTGTATACTCTCCTGTACTTCTTCATTCCACCACTAGGTCTCCATGTCCTCCTTCCTCTTTCCAGATGTCACACCAAGACTAAAAATAAATAATGTAATTTGCGAGGAGAGTGTGTTGAGGAGATGGAAAGAGTACTTTGAGGGGTTGATGAATGAAGAGAATGAGAGGGAGAGAAGGTTGGATGATGTAGGGATAGTGAATCATGAAGTACAATGGATTAGCAAGGAGGAAGTAAGGATAGCTATGAAGAAAATGAAGAATGGAAAGGTCGTTGGCCCAGGTGACATACCTGTGGAAGCATGGAGGTGTTTAGGTGAAATGGCAGTGGCGTTTTTAACCAGATTGTTTAATGAAATCTTAGAAAGTGAGAGGATGCCTGAGGAATGGAGAAAAAGTGTTTTGGTACCGATTTTTAAGAATAAGGGTGATGTGCAGAGCTGTAGTAACTACAGAGGGATTAAATTGATCAGTCACAGCATGAAGTTATGGGAAAGAGTAGTGGAAGCTAGGTTAAGAAGGGACATGATGATTAGTGAACAGCAGTATGGTTTCATGCCGGGAAAGAGCACTACAGATGCAATGTTTGCTCTGAGATTGTTGATGGAGAAGTGCAGAGAATGTCAGAAGGACTTGCATTGTGTTTTTGTAGACTTAGAGAAAGCATATGACAGGGTGCCTAGAGAGGAGTTGTGGTATTGTATGAGGAAGTTGGGTGTGTCAGAGAAGTATGTAAGAGTGGTACAGGATATGTACGAGGGTAGTGTGACAGCAGTGAGGTTTGCGGTGGGAGTGATGGATGTGTTTAAGGTGGAGGTGGGGTTACATCAAGGATCAGCTCTGAGCCCTTTCTTATTTGCAATGCTGATGGACAGGTTGACAGACGAGATCAGACAGGAGTCCCCATGGCTATGATGTTTGCAGATGACATTGTATCTGTAGTGAGAGTAGGGAACAGGTGGAGGAGACCCTGGAGAGATGGAGATATGTTCTAGGGAGAAGAGGAATAAAGGTCAGCAGATCTAAGACAGAATATATGTGTGTGAATGAGAGGGAGTATAGAGGAACGGTGAGAATGCAAGGAGTAGAGGTGGTGAAGGTGGATGAGTTTAAATACTTGGGGTCAATAGTTCAGAGTAACAGTGAGTGTGGAGGAGAGGTGAAGAATAGAGTACAGGCAGGATGGAGTTTGTGGAGAAGAGTATCAGGAGTGATTTTTGACAGACGAGTACCTGTAAGAGTGAAAGCGAAGGTCTACAAGAGGGTAGTGAGACCAGCTATGTTATATGAGTTGGAGACAGTGGCATTGACAAAAAGGCAGGAGTCTGAGCTGGATGTGGCAGAGTTAAATATGTTAAGATTTGCACTGGGTGTGATGAGGGTGAACAGGATTAGGAATAAGTATATTAGAGGGTTAGCCCAGGTTGGTAGGTTTGGAGACCAAGCCAGAGAGGCTAGATTACAATGGTTTGGACATGTGCTGAGGAGGGATGCTGAGTATATTGGGAAAAGATGCTAAGGATGAAGCTATCAGGTAACAGGAAAAAAGGAAGGCCTAAGATAAGGTTTATGGATGTGGTGAGAGAGGACATGCAGGTGGTTGGTGTGACAGAGCAAGATGCAGAGGACAGGAAGAAACAGAAACAGGTGATTTGCTGTGGCGACCCCTAATGGGAACAGCCAAAAGAAGATGATGGTTATCCAAAAAGACTAGAACACTGATGCAAGATTGAGGAAAAACATGAAAACACCACATACCTTGAAAACTTCAGAATGCTTCACAATCATAACACAAAGCAAATTAATGAAGACAAAAAAAATATACTATAACAATTTTCAGACTTAATAGTAAACACTACCCTAAAAACATACTGGACAGCCATTAAAGAAATCTTGCATCCCAGCCACAAATTCAACCCTAACCCCTGTCCCAATAACTCATCACTTGAAACCACAATACAATTCAACTCTTTATTTTATATATAGTATAGCATCTCTAACCAAGAATTCCCAAACATCTAATCCTAACTCTGCCCAACAGCCACAAATCACCACATCCACTTCCACCTTCAAACCTGTGTCCACATCATATATGAAACTACTTTTAAACAAACTCAAACCCTTTTCTACTTCAGCTGATGACCTTCCAAGGGAGTACCTTAAATAGCAGTGGATAGCATTGCCTACCATGTCTTAATCCTTATAATTAGGTCAGTCCAGGAATCCCACATTCTCTCCTTCTGGGAAAAGTCACATGTTATCCCTCTGCACAAAGGAGGTAATTCACCAGATATTACTAACTTTAGATCTATAGCAATCTTATCCCCCTCTCCAAAATACTTGAAAAATGTATTCAAAAGCAATTACTAAACTATCTCTTGCAGGAAGAACTCCTATCCTCAATACAACATGGCTTCTGTTCTTCTCTTAGTACTAACATTGCACTTCTAACCTATATAAATAATGTGAATAAAGCTAGAGATAATGTAAAACTAATCTCCTCCTTATTTCTATTCTTGTCAAAAGCCTTCTACACCATTTGTCACAGTACACTTCTACTTTGAATGTTCTCATTAGGTATCTCTCATCCCACCCTTCTATTGTTCAAAAGCAACCTATCCAATAGGTATCAGTCAGTAAAATGGCATTCCACCCTTTCTCCATACCTCCATGTCCCCACTGGTTTACCACAGTTTTCTATCCTTGGTCCCCTCCTCTTTAAAATTCTCACCAACACCCTCCACACATCCACACAACAGGCCTCCCCAGTATAGTATGCAGATGACTCCACACTCATTTGCACATCTCACAACATGGTACACCTCCAAAACTTACTTAGGGAGCTGTAACAGCTACTGAAATATGGAAGCTGTGCAGCTACTGAAACATGGCTTTGTAACTCACAACTCATGCTCAACCCTAAAAAAGGCGAATTACTACCTTTTTCCCAAAAAAAATCCCTCTCCCAAGAAAAAACAAAATTTAAAGTCCTCTGTCTTGTTAATACAACCACTGAAGTCACTTCTCATAACAAATTTTTAGTGATGATAGAAGATGATAATCTTAAATATACAAAACTACATAAGAAAACAAATTATCAAAAACTAGGGATGCTTTATGGAGCCAAAAGCTTTCTCACTGACACAACTAAAGCTACACTTGCTACCACTTATCTCTTCCCTACACTTCTTTATGGTGTTCCCATCTTTCCTAACCTTCAGGCATCACAAAAATCAAAACTTAAACAATGCTTTAACAAAGTTGTAAATTTGCTTCAAATACCCCTTTCAGAACCCACCATTGTAAGCACTAAAAGGCCTAAATTGGTTAGAACTTCCCCATCAGCTAACATGTACACAGCTTTTTACCACCTATAAAATTATCCAGAATCCATCTGCAAGTCCAGCACTAAATAACATTCTACACAACTATATTCCCAGTCAGTCAATACATTTCAATGACCAAACCTTCCTGTATGTCCAAAAACCTATCAAATCTGCCTAGTATTGTTTGTACTTGTAGCATGTTGCTAATGCTTAGAATACTTTATATGTATCTAGTAGGTCAATAACCTCCCTCCCATCCTTTAAAACCATTTTTAAAGACTTCCTAGTGAAAATCTGTCTCTCTCTCTCTTCTTGCTCAACATCAGGATAAACTATATCTATAAATGTGAACAAATACCTATGTATACCTTATATCTCCTTATTCTCCCTTCTTCACTCATTTTCTTACTTCTATCAGTTTCTCTCCCCAGCTTTCACTCTAAATATACCATGAGCCTGCATTTCTCTTGCTTTATATTGTAAATCCTATTTATATTATACTAACTTACCTTTTCTCCAACTATTAAATCATTGAATCATTGTGATATAACTTGTGTATCTATTCTTAACCAATGTTTTAATATTATGTCTAATTTTATATAATTAGTTAAACTGGAGGGTTTTTTTTTTTCATTATTTTTAAAGACTGTAAAATTATTATTCTTAAAATATTTTATAATACTTTGAAGCTTTTCTCACCTTCACTAAAAATGGGCTCCTACCCAAATGGGCTTTCCTGGTAATTACATGTCAATAAATAATAAATAAATCACTGGTGTCAGGAAATTAAAAGAGCTTTGTCTGAACTTTCTATGACCTTGAAATATTATTATACTGTAGTTCACTAAACAATATATTTGACAATTTAAAACCATATTTTTTAGTAACAGAATGGAACGTATATTATGTTCTTACTGACAGGATCACAATGTCAATTGGAGAGGAAGAGGCGTTTAGTTATTCATTATGTCAAAAACATCAGCTATAACAAAACAATGCATACATTTTACTCCTATGACATGCAGGTGCTCACAAATAACTGGTTAACTAGAAGGAATATGCACTTACTGACCTAGCGTAACTGAGTTAGTGCAGATGATTAAGGCTATGAGCTCTAAGAGCTGCTAGCAAGCTACTGCCTGTGTTCCAAGGTTTGATTCCCTCAGTCTCATTTTGCCTACTGTGTGACTCTGAGCGGTACTTAACCAGACAATCTTTGAAGACTGACTCTGAAAAGGACCACGGGGATCACTTCTCTACTCTAGTTAACTTCTTCTTTCAGCTTTTCCCAGTTAGGGGTTGCCACAGCGGATCACTTGTCCGCTTATGATTGGCAGTGGAGTTTTACAGTGTTGAGTTGCTAGCCCAGCACCCAACCTTCCACGGAAGGCACACACATGCACGTACTCATGCCTAGGGCCAATTTAGAGTGTCCAATCCACCTGCAACATGTCTTTGGGATGTGTGGGGAAACCAGAGCACCCGGAGGAAACCCAAACGACCACAGGGAGAACATGTAGACTCCACACAGAAGGCACCCCAGCCGAGGATAGAACTGGAGAACCTCTTGCTGTGAGGTGGCAATGCTAACCACTGCACCATCGTGGCTGCCCTTTCTCTACTCTAGTTAACAAATACAAAAATAAAACTCTTCAAACTTACTGTCAATAGTTGTTTATTTTTTCAATACAAGATAACTAGCATGACGGAACCAACAAAAATGAGAAAAGGCAGTATTTTTTGTGTTCTGTCTACTAAAACAAGTTCGTCAGATTAACACTTTACCCTTAATAGCAGCCAACAGCAGCCAAGAGTGACAGTAATCGAGAGGAGACATTATGCCTACCTTAGGTTCCCTGTTTTCTAATGAGGACCTGCCTTGGAAGTACTGGCTCCAATGTTAGTCCATCTCTTTTGGACATTTGTGAGACTGATACTTAATGCACCTAGTACAAAAATGGAAAACAGGTATTGTAACATAACTAAGCTGTTAGAGTTTTCTTTTTCAGGATAAAGGAACCTGAGTGGACAATCTTGGTCTGTACAACAGAATGTGGTCTTACACAAGATGCAGTATGTAATATGGAGAACAGGCACTCAACCCATAGTTATTTGGCCTACGCATTTCAAACCCATACTGTGTAATATCTTTCCTCTCTTAAGATGAAGATCTTGATTTCTTTCTCCGTGGAAAAATTCCCTTGAAGGCCCACTAGAAAGACAGAAAAGCCTACATGTAATATCTTTTCAACAGGACCTACTCTCTTCTGTAATATTTCTAAATTCTGAATGAATTATTTCAAACAGCAGCACTGTTCTGTTACAAAAAGCAGATTAACACCCAAAACACGTTAATTTATTTTCTAACTTTTCTCCTGCACCTGTTTTCTTCTGCAGTATACCTAAATCCTGAGCCAACACTTCAACTTTTTTGAACAACAGCACTATTCTGTTGTTTAAAAAAAAAGAAAAAAAAAGTGAACATCCAAAATACATGGTAATTTATATCCTATAGTATAGCAGGAGAAAGAACAAATGCTGTCAGACTGAGAAAAGTTTATTAAACCAATATCTGGGCAGACTGGCTGTTCATTCCAAACTGTTTCTACTGGGGTGTTAATGGATGAGATATGTGAGATATATATGTAGTTAATTATTTGTTTATTTATTTGCTTGTTTTCAAACTAAGTGGATGGGTCAGATGACCCTTTTCATCCATGAACTGAGCAAGTGGTAATTTACAGAAATGTAATGAAAACACTACAGAATAAATGAAGAATAACCTGGCATATTTGTAATAGAAATATGCTTCAAACTAATAACAGTACAGTTACCATTTACTACAATTCATTGCTGGATATGACCATTTGTGAATCTGCAGGAAAAGCAGTAATTAAGTATAGAAGTCAAGGAAACAGAAAAAAGGGGAAAGTGGCAAGAGAGAGACAGAGAGAATGGAAATCATATGTAAATTCAGAATGAGTTCTTCCGATTAGTATTTGTAAATGATCAGGAGAATGGGGACACTAGCAAATAAAAGTAAAATGTGTAACCAAGATAGAGGGAGAGAATGGAAGATGACTGGATAACAAGTAGAAATGGTCAGGCACTTTGCTTGCCTGGGAAACTCAGAGGAAAATACTACCCACTCCAGTGGCACAGGGGGTAATGCCATGACTGCACCTCAAATCACACTTGGGGGTGTTGTTGGCATAATAGCTAAGGTCCTTCCCTCTAGTAAATGACTAGGCTTATAATGGTGTGCAGACTAACAGCCTAGTGTTTACTAATGACCCTAGGGACCCATGTCCAAGTAGTGGCTTGTTGTTGGGTGAGATAGGTGGGGAAGGACAAGGATGAGCTCATAGGGCTTGCCCTTCCGGTGGGTGGAAGTGATGATTTCCTGATGACCAAATTGCTCTTGTGCACGTATAGGCTTGCATTACAACAAGGACTGCTACTGGGAGAATGTGAACTTGGCTTTACTGTCAAGTTGAGGACCCAGGTGAGCTGGCTAGAAGGAGCAGCAACAAAGGGCTCATTTGTTCTGAGAGGGAGGCTGAGGTATCTGCTTATGATCTAGCCCTTACCTGGTAATGGGGATAGTGCAGTAATCGCATGAACGAGACCTAATGAATTGGCACTAATGTGATGATGCATATAATTT